>NC_072738.1:123758167-123959832 GCF_026930045.1 Uloborus diversus
GCAGATCTCCAGAGTAATCCTAAAGTTGAAAAAAGTTATCTTTTGCAAATTCCAACAAATAAAATTTAACCAACAACTTTTCTTTCCTTCCTTCTTTCTCCAAGTGTACTACCGAGGCCTCCGGGGGTGTTGGCGGTACTACACACAGGGCCGATCCTAGCAGGTGTGCAGAGTGTGCACCGCACAAGGGCGGCCAAAGCAAGGGGCGGCCGTAGGCCGCATCATACAATTCTTTTAATCAAGCAAAATTCCTCAAGAATTTCTCACAAGATGACATAATTAGTCGAATAAATATGCAGAACTTTAAATGTTCAATTATCAAAGTAGGTGCCAATTTTCCAACAGCATAGCATATTAGGAAAAATGGAATGTTTTGAGCACATTGTGTTGCTCCATTATCCATTAATATCAACTCTTCACTCACATGCTTCATTTGGTTGCAAAATTTGTGACAGAACTGGTAGTCGGGCATGGATACAGGGGAGGGGCACTGACGGAAATCCCCCCCCCCCCGAAGCATGAAAGGGTGCCTTCTAAAAACCACTAATGCTCATCCCCAGCCTCCCCAGCTTTTATTGACCCTTAACAATGAAGACATATTTTATGTTAAAAAAAAAAAGAAAACTCTGCTGATAGCATACTCTCGCAAGTATCTCAAACAACAAATTCTGTGTTCAGCAGTCGTGGATGCGTGGAGACTGGAGAGACAATGGAAAATTGCAACTCCCCTCAGAGTCAAACATATATAATCAGCGAACTAAAATTTTTAATTTTCCCCTTTACAGCAATTTTTTCTAATTAAAATCACAAATGAACTGCCCGGTTACAGATCAGGAAGGAGGACAGGGCCCTTGCCCTAGGTTACAAATTTTAAGTGTAGCTCCAAAACGAAGATCCAAAAGGATGCCTTGACAAGACTAAAGAAGGCTTCATATTGCGTTTTTAGGACTTTAATTCCGGAAAATTTCGCTGGTTCAACCCTCGATTTTAAGGGTCCAATTAAGTCTCTTATTCACCCTTTCTACCTTAATGTAATCATACATAGCATGAAAATGATGGCTCCAAAATCCAAAATGTCTTTTCTGGGGACAGCCTGTCCTAACGTCATCAAAAATTGCTCAATGGTATTTCTCGAATTTGTTTTTTGAAACTTTTGCGGTAGAGAGGGCCCAGAAATTCATTCCCTAAGATCACTACCAAAGATGGTCTGAATTAGCGTCTCTAGAGAGGCCCCCAATCATACCCCCTCTCACTTAACGTATTCAAAAACAAACTAAAATTGTGTTTTTTCGATCATCAGTTTCGAAGAACTTTTGGGGAAATACCACGGATCCTCCTTTTTTCCAACGTAATCACTATGGCTCAAACTTTCGTTTTTATAGGGTTCCGTGAAGTCACCAAACCCTACCTACCTAAACTAGCCTGAAATTGACTTCAGTTTCAAAGAACAATTCTTGAGGGCACACTGAATCCCCAACCGCTCTTTGTCCCATCGTTATCAAACAATGCTTAAAATACGATTTTGGGACTTCCATTTCCAAAAAATTCCGGATGGCTTACGTAAAGTTTCACGGCACTAGGGCATCCGGCATTCCCAATCAATCGGAGACAAATCTTTAGTTGTATTTTTCAGATATTAATATGGAAAAATATTCAGAAAGATCCCCCCGCTGAAGCTTCTTGGTTTCCTTAACGTCACCAAAGATAGTACAAAATTGCGCTTTTTAGAGTCCTAAAACCATTTCTTCACAAAAATAGCCTAAAATTTATTTTAATTCCGAAAAATATTTCTCTCAGTTCGGAATTTTCCCGTTTCCTCTATCGTGTCCAAACCTAGCGAAAAATGTGTTTTTGAAACAATAGCGTCGATAAATTACCAGAGGAAAGATGCCAGACCCCCTACCTTCACCAAAGATAGCCTAAATTTTAGTTTTAAACTTCAATTTTGAAAACTTTCGATAGAAGACGACCGAAGCTCCCTCCCTCCAGCAATGTCAACCAAGATAACCTAAAATTGCTTGTTTATAAAACTTCCGTTTCAGAAAATTTCCCGGAAGAGCGCCGATCCTTTCTAAACTAAGGTCACAAAAAATAACTGCAATTTAACATCAATTTTTAAAGAATTTTAGGAAAGAACTCAAACATTACTTTTCCCTCAAGTCTCGAAAAATTTCCTAAAGTTGCAATTTTTGACGTCAATATTGAAAATTTCTCCATGGACCTTGAAGGTTCCCGACTCTTTTGTCCTTGCAACCAAAAACAACCAAAGATTAATTACAGCTATTTTTCATACGCCAATTTCGAATATTTTCCTTGGGCGATCCGCCCCCCCCCCCCCCCCACCGTTTCTCCCTCCTCCGTCTTTCCTCTGATGTCACCAAAGACAGACTATAAAATGCGTTTTTACGACTAGTACATTTTTTGTACATTTTTTTCTTTTAGAGCTTAATACAGAAATTTGAAGAAAGATTTATATAGATTTATATGGGCGTTATAGTCAAACATGCAAATTACTCTTCAGGAGCGGCACATCAGGTCTTTGCACACGGGCGGCCGACACCCTAGGATCGGCCCTGACTACACAGGAGTTCTGTCTTTGTCAATTTGGTTCCACGCTGGTTAAGTTACTCCGGTGACAGGAGTAAATTAGGACCCCTTGGAGAGTGATGTCAGCTTTTGTGATCCAGGCCGCTAAAGGTGCGTTTCTCCACGTTTCTGCAAGTTCTTGTAGAATCAAAAAGATGAGATAAGACAAGAACTTAGAATTTGGGTATGGATGATGACCGTGTGAAAAAAACTCAAACAAAAGAGAAATGCAGGTGTAATAAAAATAGGAGTAAATAAAAACTTCATGACTCGTTCAAGACTCAATGGGTTCATGTTGATTGCTTTAGTACCCCATCTCCTTTTGCTTTTAAACCAGTAAATAAATGGGAAAATTGAATGCATATGGAAATCTTTCCGATAGTGTCCGATCGGATATTGGCTATAAAACTATTCCACGTGGGGTTTTGTCTTCTGCAATCTGCATTATAGTAAGATAATTGAAGGTTTGTATTTTACTTGCGTGCAAGCCAACTATAATTTTTATTATGGAAATTAAAAGATAGATACATTGGGACAAAATAGTGACAAGATGAAGCAAAAAAGGTATGATAATTTTCTACTATTAAGTAGTAGCTTAAAATAGCGTGTGATAGAAAAAATCTCAGCCTGTTCCAACAGTGGCTCACCCACGGAGAGGATAAGAGGCTCCATCTTAGAGACTAAGCTACCCCTCCCCCCCCCATTAGGCCTAAAAATGGAGAATTTTACATCTGATTTTCAAAAATTGTTTTGAATTTATATTTTTAATAATCAAATCAGTTTTCCTGTGCGGGAAAAACAATAGTATTTCCCAGGACGGTAAATACCGGTTGTGGGAAAAATCTTTCCAACCCTGGCCCTGCATCACAATCCTTCTCCACATAGTCTCCGCTTACAAGGTAAATAAAATTAAAAAAAATAATAATAATAAAGAAAAAAAAACGTTCAATTCAGAAATAATGATAAATAAAATAACGCACCTTTAGTAGATTTTGTAAAAATGGTATGAAATTTCCTTCTGCTAAAGGGTAAGTCAAGTAAAACTTCAAACACATTTTTTTTATACATAAATTTAACTTTAGTTTTATTATTTGACATGTCGAAAAAGAAAAAGCAATTTTTGAAACAATAACTTTCTCATATTTTCGCAGGAAAGGGCCCCAGGAACCTCCGTACCAGGAGGCCGGGGCCCCTTTCTAGCACCTAGCCGACCACCCTAGAAGGAGCCAGTCCGGGCCTGATATAAGTAATAACAATAAAGTAATTATTTATATAAGTAATTAGTTAGTTACTAAGTTAGTTAGTTAATAGTTAGTTAGTTAGTTATCAGTTACTTATAAGTATATAAGTAACAAGTAATACAGCTGCAAGAGGATTTAGATCATATTACTAAGTGGGCATATAAATGGGGTATGGCAGTTAATGTAGGGAAATGTCAAGTGCTGCACTTAGGTCATGGAAATAAGCGTATGAGATATCGTTTACAGGGTTCAGTCATAAATCAGGCAGAAAATGTTATGGATCTGGGTATCTTTATAAATCAGGACTTCAAGTTTAGTCAACAGTGCAGTATTGCTAGTAACAAAGCCAACAAAATGCTTGGGTTTATCAATAGATCTATTTCAAACAAATCTAAGAAGGTTCTTCTGCCTTTTTATAGGAGTTTAGTAGGACCCCATTTGGAATATGATGTGCAGTTCTGGTCGCCTTACCTAAGGAATTGCATTGATTTTGAAAAAGAGAAAGAAAAAACTAATTAACAAACCTAAATTGCATTAAATATAGTGATGAATTTGGAAATTTATTGATCTTACTAATCTCTAAAGCTTTGCAGATTAGTTTGCATTAATTCAGTTTTACATTTTCCAACAATTTAAAATTTTTGAAAACATTTTGGCCAAACAACCCTGGTTAGGAAAGTGGAGATTTTAAACACTGAAATTTAAGACTGCAATAATAAAGAAAAAATATAGCACATTTATTTTGTGAAATGCATACAAATATTAATACATATTCATAATATAACTCACCTTGTGGGATTTGTAGTCTTGCTAAAAGTAATGTATTCTGTGTTTATGTTTTGAAATTTTTTCAAGAATGATTTTTTTTTTTTTTTTTTTTTTTCACAATTTATCGATGATCATAAACAAATTTCTGGACCTCCTGACACGAACACAAACTCTTCATCAATTTCTTTTAGTTTTGGAATAGTTTTCTCATTGAAACATTGCGCATCCGTAGTCACGCGTTTTATTAGCAACTACCAACTACACGCACTTTCGGAAAGAAAAACAAGAAGTGCGTATTCTGCTCTCGCACTGCGCATGCTTCAGTACGTCAATAACTTTTTTCACCAAACGCGTTTCTCCTTTACAATGTAGCCAGTTGGCGACCGCGTGCTTCTCAGATGCCCGCATTTTGGAAAGACGCTAAATATCCTTTGCAAAGACTGCATCAGTTGTAGTTTTAGATCTCGCTGTGTTAAGATTGCAATCATTGGACATCGTTAAATTAAATTATCCATTTCAAAACTCAACTTATGGTTGATTTTTATCATCTGCAACGTTGATAATGAAATCCCCACTCAAAATCATTTGCAAATCATCAAAGCTCTTCTCAATTTCATTTTTAAGTAATGCAGAAGCATCTTTAGAAGGAAAAAATCATTAAAAAGTTCTTGCATCGCGTTTATAGATCTTTCGGTGAAATATAAACAGCAACCACAGTTGGCTCTCTGTTTAACGAATTTCAAGAGATCACAAAAAATCTTCCTTAAGTAGAAAGCGTCCTCACTAGAATATGCTTTTAACACTATAGTTGGCCATCTGGGACCGTAAAAAGCCGTCGTTAAATAGAGAAATTTGTTAAATAGAGCGTCGTTAAACAGATAGCCTACTGCATTATAATTAGCTGTCCATTTGCAGAGTGACAACGACAAACAAATGTATTACCGACATCAGAAACATTATTGTTTTTCCCATCTCAAAAAATGCCCATTGCGTCTAAAAAAGTTTTCACTTCATAAATATTATATAAGCTTAAAAATGTTTTCTTCTGGAGAAGATATGCATTTGACCCGACTGAGGATCGAACTCACGCTCCTTGAAATTACTTACTCAGGAATCGGATTATGAGACTCACGCGTTGCTGAGAGTGCTACTGAAGTTCTCAGTTCCCAACGAAAGCAACGTAGTAAAGGAACTGATAGAAACCACGCATGCGCAGTATTCCAAGTGTCAGTGAGGTGACGGGGTTGCGAAATGAATGTTTTTTTCCCCTCGTCGAAAATGCTCAAGGCCCCTAAATAAGTTTTCTCTTCAAAAACGACATATGGTAATTTTAATTATGAATTTATCCGAAAATATTTCAGTGTACGATGACTCTTGAGGCGTGTTATATATATCCATCTCTTAGTTTTTTGACCCATTTCAAAAAGAAAATCAATCAATATTTTGAAAAAAATTACTGGGTTAGATTGACATAGAGATAATGTGACTTCATATTCGAATTGAGTTTCGCGTTATTTTGGTTTTACTACAAAATTTCAAAGTGTACGATCACTTTTGGAAGTTACTTTATATTCTCTGTTTTATTTATCAGTGATTTTTCAAATGCATTGACACATTAGATTCAACACAGTTTGAGCATTTTTGTAGTTATAATTATAAAATCGCGAGAACGCGCTACTCGGACGAACACGAGAACAGGCAAGGAGTGGCCCAGTGGAGAATTTTCATAATTTACTAAGCGAAAGTTTATTTTTCACGGTGTTTTTTAAAACTTCCTTACGCCAAACATAATTATTACTTTAAACTTTGCAAAGCAACCTATTTCATGAGTGATTTTCGCCGAATTAAGACCAAAATTTTAATTTTATATCATATAAATACACACTTACATTAGTTGATGCATTCGGTACACATGACGTCAGAATGATTTTTGCAAAAAATATTTATGCATTTTAAACAACAAGACTCGTTTTTACTACCACAGATATAACAACACTTGTATGACATCTTTTTTGTTTTTGGAGTTGGCCCTGTTGAAAAATTACCTCTCAAATTTTAGTTTTGTTTGATGCTTGTCATCGATCTCTGATCCGAATGGTTTTTGACAAGTTGAACTGCCAAGTCCTTAATGAAAGGTCTCCTCCTTTTTAATACTTATTTGAGAATCTTTGATTAAGAGCAGCAAAACTCTGCGGTTGAATGTAGCTATATTTAGAAGGGACAAAAATAGTACCATTGGGTGGCTTTTTTTTTTTTTTTTGTAATCCATGCCGCAGAATAAGCAGCTAACTAATAAATGTCTTCAGTTCATCTTTGCTTATATCATTGGCATTTCTTTATCGAGAAAAATTATATCTAACTTTTTCAATAGGTATTAGTACACTTCATTATAAAAACCAGAAAGCTTTCGGAATAAAATTGAAAATGATTCTGAAGGTGCTAAAATATTACTCGCATGCTTCGTATTTCCCAGAAGTTTCTAAATAATGCTCTTTTCTGGTGTTCTTACGTTGGAACGGTATTTTTCTTTCATCCCTTTTGTTTGACCATCTTTTCCAATGGAAAAAGTTTCTCTTTTACTACCAATTATTTCATCATCTTCAGATCAATCCTCAGATTCACTATCAGAATTATGGCGACTATAATTTAACACTATTATCAGGCTCCTCATCAGATTCATATATATATTGATCATCAGTGGAAACTTCATCCAATAGCTTTTGCAAATGTCTCATACCCTCATCATACGTCATGTAGCGCGACATTTTCGACGAAAATCAGAAAATCACAAGGACGCGCAAGAGGTGTTTAACACCCTATATAAAGAATTCCAGGAAAACCGCTGCGGGAATGCACACAGCAAACATACCCTCCATTAGCAAGTGACCTTCAAACCAGCTACACCGAGTTTGATCCATTTTCAATTGGAACTTAAAAAGTTCAAATAATAAAGTTCTGCGGGGTGCCAAACACCCCCTTGCGCGTCCTCGCGGGTTAAAACTCTCCTAGGTATAAATGCCTCACAATTTACAGCTTTCTAACCAGGTGATTATTTGTGAGTTAATTTACTTAGATTTTAG
Organism: Uloborus diversus; assembly: GCF_026930045.1. Classification (NCBI taxonomy): domain Eukaryota; kingdom Metazoa; phylum Arthropoda; class Arachnida; order Araneae; family Uloboridae; genus Uloborus; species Uloborus diversus. The sequence goes on from NC_072738.1 coordinate 123,765,843, forward strand.
AAATTCCAAAAAGCGTTTTTCTCATAATTGTTACTTTTAAGTACCATTCAGTAATTGGTTTTCTAAAAATAAATAATCTAACAAATCTTGATTAAACTATCTTGAATACTCAGTTTTAAGCCAAAATGGTATAAATATTTATTTATTTAAGGAATTTTAAGTATATGGAAAAATGTTTTTAACCGACTTCAAAAAGGAGGCGATTATTAGTTCATACCGTGTGTATGTGTTTTTTACTCAAGAGTGTTACTTTGTTACCTAAAAAAAAGGGTAAAGTTTGACGATAAAGACATGTTAAATTAATCCTTAAATGTTTTCGTTGCAATAACCATGATTAGCTTAAAAAAATTCATTTTTTTAAGGTTCAAGGAAAAGTTTATTTTGCTAAATTTTAGCTATAGTAACACTCAAGAGGGATGGAGTCATTTAATTGTTTATTGTACATTTTGAATTTTATACTTGTACAATAATTTTAAATAAAAGTGAATTCATTATATATATATATATATATATATATATATATATATATATATATATATATATATATATATATATAAAAATCTCATGTCACGATGTTTGTTCGGGGTAAACTCCGAAACTACTCAACCGATTTTTCTCAAATTTCATATCTATGTGTCATTTGGTCCAACTTAAAAGATAGGATAGTTTTTATAATTTTTTATTGCAAATTTCATATTAATTATGCAATAATAGTGTGAATTAATTGTTTAGTTCTAAAAATTCTTAATAGATGGCGGTGTAAGCTAATTAATCGATATAACTCTAACATCGTATGACTTACTACTAAAAACACCATGATAAAAAAACTCAGAAATGCTGCTTAGAATTTCCATATAACGTTTCGGCATATTACAGGTTATTATTTACTTCCTGAGAAAATCAACTATATTTTTCAAAACGTTTCCTTGAATTGCTACAGATTGCAGATTTCACACCGTTGTGAAAAGTATTTTTCTCCACCAGTATCAAGATTAACTAAACGTATTTAATAGGTGTATCGGTTTCGTAGCGATTACGGTTCGTCCAGATTGACTCAACACCCAATGAGTGCGAAAAGATATCTGGATCACGAAGCTTTGCAAGAGATGCAGCGGAGTTACATTCGAGCTACTTTCATGAGTCTGTCTTCGCGTTGGCAATGCGTGTATTAATGCTTTGAGAGCTTTTTTAGAAAAGCAGGAAGGTTCCAGGCTGTTATATTAAACCTGCGATAGGCTTCTCTGAAGGTGCCAGAATCATAACTCCCTTTAACCAAGAAGACTACTGAATTCTTCAAAAATATTCCAGGTTAATTTCAGGAAGGTTAATGAATTTAAGTGGAAAACAATTATTTTCTTTATTTTGTTCCCCAAAGGATTTTTAATAACTTTAATTCTTGCAAAGAGACGTTCGCAACAGAAAAGTGCAGTGACAATGCTGCTACTTTTTTTAGATGATAGACGAACAGCACATTCAGCTTTAAAGTTGCATATTTAAAGCTGAATGTGCAAAAGATATTCATAACAAACAAAACGCAATGTGTAACTTTAAAGAAAAAAAAAACGTGGTATGGCTGTAGTGTTGCAAGAGAGTGAAATTATAATTTGGGATAAGTGTACTATGGCTCATGAGTAAAAGCATTCATTCGAAGCACATCCTAGGATTGTGCAAGATTTGAACGGCAACGATAAACTTTTAGGCAAACTCATCTGAATACTGTCTGGGGACTTCCGGCAGACATTACCAATTATTCCGTTGAAATCAACGCATGTTTAAAACAATCGTTTTTATAGCGTAATGTCGTGATTGGCCATGGACATGCGTGTATAAACGCAAAATAATCTAATCGCACAAGTATTTTCTAAGCAATTGCTGAGTATTGGAAACGGTGTAATTGAACTGTATCAAAATATACAGTACAACAAATAGCGAGACAATTTCTACACTGCCGTTGAGACGAAAAGTGAACTAATTGAGAGTCTATTCCCAGATAAATTTATTTTTTTTAAAAAATCATAATTGCCTCTGTAATCGCGCTGGTTTTGTAGCAGTTTTGTTTTCGGTAAACATTCCCGAACAGACAGGAATATTTGTGGATCGTCAATTGTCGACTGTCAAATACATATCCTGATGCATGTCGCAAATTGTATTCATTGGTCGCACAAAGTCATTGGGAGTTGACACTTTCTAATGAAGGTTTGATCGTCAACTGTTTAAAACAATTTTGACGACATACTATCCAACACAATCATTATTTTTTAAGGAGAAACTATATAACTTTCACGTTTGAAGACGTATTTCATAAAGTTTAACAAACACACAAATGTTCAAATCCAGATTTTACTCCAGAGATGAATATGAAGCTTTAGTTTTAACTGAAGGTTTTTGCGTTTCAATTTCAAATTTGCCACTTAATTATTATGATTTGCCGTCACTTGATAGTTGGGCCCCCGACTTAGTTTACACTGATTTGCAACGTATAACAACAGAGCAATGACGCTGTCTTAGCTACAATTATTGCGAATAATGAGCCATTACTGACGGCTGGAGAAAAAGCTCCCCATTGATGCTGAACAAGCCAATACAGTTGTCAATGAAAACAAAGCAGTAAACATTTCAACTGAATTTTTAAATTCCCTGGATACACCAGGAATACGGCTACACGATACTGGTTGAAAATTGGCTCAACAATTTATTCTTTTTCGCGACTTAAACCCACCTAAATTACGCAACGGTACACGTTTCTTCATCAAAAGTCAACAATTTTGTTGAGAAAGTTTAAAGGAGAAATGTTTGTGTTGCCAACTAATCCATTAATAGCGTCATAATTTTCAAACACATTTGAAAGGCTTCAATTTTTGATTCGTTTAGCTTTTGCAAAAGACCATAAATAGATTTCAAAAACAAACAATGTCTTCTTTCGGTTTGGACTTGAAACATAAATATTTCTCTAATGGGCAACCATACATCGCCTACTCACACGTGGAAAGTTTTCATACTTTTCGTATTAGCAAAAGACATTAAACAGGAACATTGTGCACAACTTAGTGCTTAGACAGTTTTCAGTTTTCAAATAATAGAAACAATAGTTCGAAGTCAAGTGTAGTGTATTTTGTAAAGAAGTTATTGATTACAAACTATAGAGAAAGCTGAGGTGAATAAAATGTAGTGTAGAATCTAAAAGTGTATGGTTGTTTACACTTAGTTTCTACATTCGGTTATTTTACAATCAGTTTCGATATTTACTATCCCTTTCAAGTTTTTTTTTTTTTTTTTTGCGTACAAAATTTACTAATCGTAAGTATAGTGCTTTTTCCATAGAAAATTTAGTTAGTACTTACTGAATTCAATAAGTACTTTCTTCAGCCTGCACTGTAAAAAAAAAAAAAAAAAAAAAAAAAAAAAAAAAAAAAAAATCCGAAACGTTACTGAGTAAAAATTTTCGATACTTGCTTGCAGTTCTGGCTAAGCTTTGGCTATGTTACCATTACTGCTTATAGAAGCATAGGCGGATTTAGGACTGAGTTCCTGGGGGGGCAGGATTTTTTTTTTTTTGAGCAACATTTTAAATTGCCCACCCCCCTCCGCCCCCAATGTTTTGATCTGTTTTCCTGTGATGCATAAGGCCATGCTTTACTTTTTAACCAACTTCAAAAAGGAGACGGTTATCAGTTCATACCGTATGTATGTTTTTTTTTGTTTGTCCACTCACCTAGTGAACCGATTTTGATGATTCTTCTTTTAATGGATAGGGGATGGCTCAACTTAGGTCCCATTACTTTGTTTGACCATATTTGTTCTTTAGAAAAAAAGTTATGGTCAAAAAACTAAATTTCATGCGATTTCCCTATTATATGATCAATTATAAAGCCCATTGTTTCAAAACATTTGGTGCCATACAACAATAATATTAATAGTAATTGTGGTGATAATTTTGAATGAAGGCTTCTCTGAAGTAAGCATCAAGTTTCTTCAGTGCCATTGCTCTATAGTGGGGGTAAACCTAACGTCGAAGTGAGGTTTATGCAGTAATTAGGATCTGCTTAGCCTTCACAATGCTACTGGTTTAGGTACTGGTTAGTGTCAATCGCTTAAAGTTCAAGGCGTGTTTTTAGTTTTTTTTTTAGTATGGAGCATTTTTATGAAAAAAATAAGAAAGTTTCGTTATGGTAACTTCTTAATATTTCTGAAATACATTTACACTAAAAAGAATGAAATAAAAAATTTTGAAAAAAAAAAATTAGAACCAACTTCAAAATTGCTCTAAAAAGTGAAAAATAATTTTTTCTTTAAACACCATCGATAATACTTTTAAACATAATTTTTGAAGTTGGCGCAAAAACGATAGATAAGATCATTCACAGCCATAACTCAACTACAACTATAAATTTAACCAGGCCTAGTTTCTTCACTAACCACATACATTATGCATTGATGACAGCGTATTTGAGCAACGATATACATGTTTCGTTTCTAACTTTGGATGATTTTCAGAAAAAAATATGAACGGAACATGGTTACACTGGTAATATTCTTTAAATTCACTTAATTTTCACTCGTTTTGCGCCAACTTCAAAAATTATGTTTAAAAGTATTACACCGGTATTCTCCACTCCGGATATTTCACACGCAAATATATCCCACTCCGGTAGAAACGTATGTGAGCGATTCCATTTCAGATCAGGCAGGGTCTGTCACATGACCATCACCGATTTTTTTGAAAAAATTACAGTAGTAACTAAGGGACATATGAAATATCCCAAAAGGATTTTGCAAGAAAAATTTTTTTTCTTCAGTTACAGCCTATTAAAATTCTGGACAAAATCCGCCATTTTGGAAAAAACCGGCAAAACACTCCATTTGAAATGGACACTATTTTAAAAGTATTTAACCTATTCGAATAATTCTTTTTTCTAAAAATAAATAAGGACCCATATATCCTCTAGACATCATTTTTGAAAGTTTATTAGGTTTTTTGATAAAGAAAAAAATTCATTTTTGCCGCGAAAAAACTGCATTTTTACCGATTTCATGATTTTTTTTCTCCATGAAAAAATTTTTTTTTTTACTAAACGGAGATGGCAGTCTAAAGCCCTTATATGATAGTTTCATAACATATTTTATTAGAAGCCTTGGATGCATACAGGCTCGGAAATAAAATTTGAAATTTTGAAAATTTTCAAAAATTAGTGATTTTTGAAGTGATTTTACTCAAAAAACCCATTTTTTAAAAATCTAAAAATTGGCTCAATTGAACCCCATATAATGCTTAACAAGTGGATAGACACCGCATCCAGTATTTTTTCCCATAAAATGTTTTATGATTTTTTGAATGTGACCTTATCGAACATGGCATGCATGTAAAATAAAAATTTCTAATAATTTCAGTCACTGAAAATCTGATCATATTAATGGATTAATGCCTAATAGCTACAATGATGGTGCACTTTATCAGCAACAAATAAAATTTTACTGACTTTTAATAATATAGCAATATCAAACCGCTTTTGATGACCCAGACAATTCGTCTTTTTGTAAGACTCTGTGTGTAGCCTTTAGATAGAAGAGCCTTTGGTGATTATATTAATGACTAATTCAGTGGCTCCCAAAAGCGTTCGTACACCTTGAAATTTTGTAGTAAAACCAAAATAACGCAAAACTGAATTCGAATATGAAGTCCAATTTTTTTTTCACATCATTCCTATGCCATTCTGAACAAAACCCAGCAGTTTTTTTCAAAATATCTGTTGACCCAGTCTATTCGCCTTTTTGTATTTCGTTATATAAATATATTTTTCTGTTGATCAGCGCCTAATTGTTATGGGAGCTGAGCTCCCATACTTCCTTATTTGTTTTACTCGAATTTTTGTATTTTTGACCGAATTCAGGCCACTTAAGCATTAAAACAAGTTCTGAAGACTATAGGGATCCTGCACTTCTTTTGTTAGAAATTGGATCCCTGTCTATAATAGTCACCTTTGGTGAGATCTGTTTAGTTACCTCAACTTACAACCATGTTCAATTGATTACTTCTCTCATAAAACAGGTGGGCTTTTTAAATTCTTAAACTACAAGTGAGTTTTGCGGCTTAAATTTAGTATAAATATTCTTACGTATAAAAGTAATCATACGAGGTAGGATCCAAAAATTATGTGACAACATTCGCCAATGACAACCAAAGCACGAAATTAAAATTAATCGTTTTAAATGCATTGTATTGTTCTTCCCTTTGATGATTTCCCCTGTCGTGTAATTGAGTTGAAGAGAATGACTATTGAAAGAGAAAAAATATGATTTGTTACTGCATATGAAAGTAACGGTGAATGCATAGCTTTGGAGACGAAATAAACTAATATTTATTTGAAAAAAAGGAAAGATTTTAACTGATACTGATAAAGTACATCATTATCATAGCTAGTCATTCATATAATCACCAAAGGCTCTTCTATCTATAGGCTACACACAGAGTCTTACAAAAAGACGAATTGACTGGATCATCAGAAGCAGTTTGTTACTGATATATTATGAAAAGTCAGTAAGATTTTAGTTGTTCCTGATAAAGTGCACCGTTTTTGTAGCTATTAGGCATTAATATAATCAGATTTTCAGTGACTGAAATTATTAGACATTTTTATTTTACATGCATGCCAATGGGCGATAAGGTCACTTTCAAAAAATCATAAAACATTTTATGGGAAAAAATACCGGATGCGGTGTCTATACACTATTTAAGCATTATGTGGGGTTCAAATGAGCCAATTTTTAGATTTTTTAAAAATGGGTTTTTTGAGTAAAATCACTTAAAAAATCGCTAATTTTTGAAAATTCTAATAAAATATATTATGAAACTATCATATAAGGGCTTTAGACTGCCATCTACGTTTAGTAAAAAAAAACTTTTTTTTCATGGAGAAAAAAAATCATAAAATTGGTAAAAAATGCAGTTTTTTGGCGGCAAAAATGAATTTTTTTCTTTATCAAAAAACCTAACTAAACTTTCAAAAACGATGTCTAGAGGATATATGGGTCCTTATTTATTTTTAGAAAAAAGAATTATTCGAATAGGTTAAATACTTTTGAAATAGTGTCCATTTCAAATGGAGTGTTTTGCCAGCTTTTCCAAAATGGAGGATTTTGTGCAGAATTTTAATATAACTGAAGAAAAAAATTTTTTCTTGCAAAATCCTTTTGGGATATTTCATATGTACCTTAGTTGTAACTACTGTATTTTTTTCAAAAAAATCGGTGATGGTCATATGACACTTTTCATACCTGACTGCCTGATTTGAAATGGAATGACTCATGTAACCTTCCTTTCGACCCCTGACAAAAAAGTGGTTCAACTAAAAAGCCGAAATTCAGGAACAGGTTGGCGAGACAAGTTTGGGAAAAAGCGTGCTTGAATGATCGAAAAGGCACTAAATCGCCAATGCTGATGTCACTGCATTTGCAATGCGAATCCGGAGGTGAAGATGTTTTCTCTATTCTCTCCCCTCTGCGAAAGCGCTGAAAGGGAGGTAATTAAGCCTCATTTGTCTGATGGTTCATTGCTAAAGGGTAGTAAAAAAGTCATTGTAAAATCGTCAAGCGTAAGTTATTACATTAGCGACACGTGATTTAAAAGAATTGGGGCGAAATTAGAATGGCGCAAAAGTATAAAACGAGTAAAAATTTTGAATCCTTAAAATAAATTAATTTTGCAGGAAAAAAGAAAACATGCGTTGTTTTTCACTTCAAATTTTTTTTTTCTTTTTGTCCTTTTTTTAAATCACAATTTGCTTAACACCAGGGCCTGTCATCAGTCGGTGGACCCTGGTATCAGATATTATAAAGAAACCGCTTGTGAACCCCCCCCCCTTTCACTTATTCATTTTTGCGCGACATTTTTACCTCTTACATATCCCCCCCCCTTCTCTTAATTCTAAAATGGGAGTACTAGTGGGTTGGTAAGATAACTTTATATCAAAAGTACTAAATAAACGATCAGCAAACTTCAACATATTAATTAATTAGCATACTAATTTACATCAGAACTAAACATCCGAAATCTAAATATTTTATTTTAGTTACTGGAAAAACCAAAACATACTTTTTCATTGTGTTCGTGTGTTTTTCACTGTGGATTTTTGCAGTCAAAATGTTCTAGACTTTTGATAAACGCTAAACACGTCTGTTATTTGTTCCCAAACGTGCTAAATACCCCTCATGTTGTTGTAAAACAATTGTTAGAAGATCTTCGAAAAAAAAATAATTCATCATTTATTGAATTACCTTCTCAAATCAATTTGGCCAGCCTGAAAAATTGAGACGGATGGACATTCTCCATATCCAATTCTAAGTTGTGCAGCACTTCTTAAAGCACGTGAATCAATTATATCACTGATATAGTAGAGATAAGCAATTTGCAATTATTCAAGTACATATGCATTTTCTTAAAATCTGAGCTCCCGTTATGTGTGTGTGTGTGTATCTGTCTGTCGCACTCTAGCGCCAAAATGGATGGACAGCTTTATTTAAAAAAAAATTTCGAAAGGAGAATTGATCGAGAGTGTTTTCAGCTAGGTTGCGTCTTTGGATGACATAGGTGACTGGTACCAAGAGAGTGACGCAGGGCTCCTTTTTAAGTGGTATATTGAATATCTCCAATTTTACGGAGTTCATGGGTTTCTTCCCCGGTTTTCAGTCCAAAATAATGAATGTAGGCATATTTTCAGCACCCTAGTGAAAGCTGTACTATTTATACTTAATGTTCTTTTTTTTTTCTTTTCTCCCATCAGAAAAGGACATTCGCTATTTTCTTCATTTTCATCGAACTATTTAAGGGGTCACAGTACATTACAAACTTTTTTTTAAAATTTAAGTAAATTTTATATTTTTTTGAAACCATAACATTCATACTTATTTCTTAATCAATAATTTATTTTCAAAATTTAAAAATATTGCCCAATTTTTAAAAAATGAAAAAAATTGAAGAAAATTTTGATTTTTTGAAATCCTTAAGGATTTTTTATTTTTGCACTAATTTAAAATTTTTTTTTGCTAAACGATCACTATAATCATCTCTAAAAATCTGTGAATTCATTTCCTTATGAGTTTATTAGAAAATTTTCATTGATTAATTATGTAAAACATCAAAGTATTTTTTTTTAAATTGGTTTTTAAAGGTTTAACACGCTCTAAGCATTTGAGTAATTTATAAAATGCTTATCCAATGCACAGTTTTGTCAAATATGTTATCCCAATTGCAAAAAGTATTACTTTAAAGCTGTATCTTTAAATAGAAAAAAATCCTTAGGGATTCTAATGACATGAAAACACAAAAATACCATCATTGAGAAAAAGCAGTTTAAAGTTTTTCTTTTGCATAAGAACACATAGCGAACATGGCCTAAAACTACTCATAACTTTTTAAATATTTGAACTAAAGCAATGAAACTTTTTCCCTGTGTTCAGAATAGTTTTTAGTTTTGAAATAAGCAATAAAATTTTTTTTGATTGTTTCATCATTTTTGAGGTACTGTAACCCCTTAAAAAGAGAAAATAATAATATATTCTTTGTTTTAAGATTTTTGAAGATGTGTTGTTACTATTTTAAGTCCTCCCAAAACTGGGGGGCATTGCCCCCCCTCCTATAAATCCAACCATGCCCTTCTAAACTAGTCAAAAAAGAAAAAAATGATTTTTTAAAAAATTTTTGGAGGATGGGTTGTTACTACATCAAGTCCTCCCAAAACTGGGGGGGCATTGCCCCCCTCTGCCCCCCCCCATAAATCCGCCCATGTATAGAAGTTTCTTAATAAATCAGAAAGTTGCTAAGCTTTTTTTCATATCCCTTCCTAAATTTCCACTAAAGTTCCAGAAACACGACTAACTTCAGACGGGAAGATCTACGAAGTTTTCAAGATGCTTCCGAGATGATTTCAGGAAGGTTATTAACTTTTATCGGAAAACTTTCCGGGTTTTGGCATGACATGTTACTGGCAGAAATTGGCCACATCAGCTGCCCATAGCTTTCAGGAACATTTAGGAATCGCTTTTACATTGAATCACTCCCATTATCAATCTCATATGTCTTAAAATCGGCTATACTTTTTTAAGCTCTATTAAAAATATTTATTTGATTCTATCAAAATAATGAGTAAAAGTTTATTTTAATCCAACCTCTTTGCCACAGCAACGCGTGGCTGGGTCAGCTATATATATATATATATATGTATATATATATATATATATATATATATATATATATATATATATATATATATATATATATATTGTAACGGATTCGGTGCGACTTCCACTTTCTTGAAATGAAGACACAGTTCTTGATAAAAACACAGGAAATTTATTTACACTATGTACAGGAAAGATCTTCAACCACTGCTAAATTATTCATCAGCAATTAAGCAATTATCACACAACACCGTAAACTCAACGTTTACACACGTATTTACTTCCAAATACGAAAACAACACAGCGAAATGCCTCGCTATAAACAGAGCTAATACACACACTCAGTTCGAAATCTGAATCGAAACTAACTGTTTATCCATCGCTAACGGCTTAAATACACCGAAAAGAAATTTCTCAAATATTCCACACGCTTCTGTAAAGTAGTAGACCGTTATCAATGAAAAGAAAGAAAATAGGGGTCGTATACTTTAGCCGAATGAAAAAGGGGTTGTATATTCATTACGGGAAACTATTTACAGGTTACGTTCCTACAATAATTACTATTTACAGAATTTGTAACATTGCCCCCTTCCCAAGGACTGCACGTCCCGGGCAGTACAATCCCCAGAAAGGGTGTCGAACTTCTATCAAAAGTTTACAAATATTCACATTAATTAATAACTAACAGATACAGAAAACACAATAATAACAAGAAATATTACTAAACATTAAAAGCAAAAATTATCTACAATTTTTATGTTATCAACCATGGTTGTTTACGTAATACTCATGAACTATGGCCATAGTATGGGGCTAACCGATCATAATGTACAACCCTAGGTTTTGCATTAGGTGATTTTTGGATCCTCACTACGACGTCATTTAGTCGGTTAAGGACTTTGTAGGGTCCATCCCAATGCGACTGCAATTTGGGTGACAGACTTTTCCGTCGGATGGGATTCCATAACCAAACCTTGTCGCCTTCGTTGAATTCATGTCCAGTAGACCTTGTGTCGTATCGGGTCTTCATCTTCTCCGCCGCGATGTTGATTCGCTCTCGTGCGAAGTTATGAACGTCTTCCAACCGGGCCTGGAGATCCTGGATGTACTCCTCAGGCGATGCAGGCGCATCCGGAGGACGACCGAAGACGAGATCACAAGGTAGCCGAAGCTCTCGTCCGAAGAGCATCTGAGATGGGGCATATCCGGTAGTCTCGTGGACAGCACTGCGGTAGGCCAGCAGGAACAAAGGTAGCTTCTTCTCCCAATCCTGTTGATTTCTGGATACCATAAGCGAGAGATTATTCAGGATTGTGCGGTTCAATCTCTCCACCATGCCGTCCGATTGTGGGTGCAGTGGTGTTGTCCTAGTTTTCTCAATTCCGAGAATTTGACATAGGCCCTTAAACAAAGCAGAGATGAAATTCCTCCCTTGATCGGAATGAATCTGCAAAGGTGTTCCATATCTCGAGATCCAATGTTGGACTAGAGTCTCTGCTACGGTGGTAGCTTCTTGATCTGGAATGGGATATGCTTCCGGCCATTTGGTGAAGTAGTCGATGGAAACAAGAATGTATTTGTTCCCATCAGCAGTTCTTGGTAGAGGACCCAGGATGTCGATCCCAATTCGCTCGAAAGGAGCTCCAACGTTGTACAGATGTAGCTTCCCTCTGCTTCTCTTCTTCGGTCCTTTACGAGCAGCACAGGCGTCACAAGAATGGCACCACTTCTCCACATCATCCTTCGCCTTGCTCCAGAAGAAGCGCTCCCGAACTTTATTGAGGGTTTTCAACATGCCAAAATGTCCTCCAGTCGCACTACTATGTATTTCTTTCAGAACATCTGAAATCCTTGATCGGGGAAGTAGTAACTGCCACCTAGATGTTTTGCCGTCGTCAGATTCCCATTTTCGGTGTAGCACGCCGTTCCGTAAATGGAGCGAATTCCATAAAGCCCAGTATCTTTTTGTTGCAGGACTGAAGATGGAAACGTCCTGCCAGCTAGGTCGCCGACTGTCACTTTCCATGAATTCCAAAATTGGTTTTATGTCGGGGTCTTCAAGTTGATCTTTTCGAACTTGGTCGTCACTCCATGGATCAGGTTCTGATGATGTTGAAGACACTGTCACCTGATAGGCAGTAGGGCTAGTCGTTCCATACTGTTTCTCGATTCGGGAACAATAGTGGCAGTTCTCAGGACAGGGTCTCCTTGATAAAGCGTCAGCATTACCGTGAGATAACCTTTTTCGATGCTTGATCTCCATGTCATATTCCTGGAGCCGCTGTATCCATCTGGCTATCTGGCCTTCCGGATTTTTGAAGTTCAAAAGCCAAGTTAATGAGGCATGATCTGTCCGAAGCAGAAATTTTCGGCCGTAGAGGTAATGATGGAAGTGTTCTACAGCTTTCACTATGGCCAGTAACTCCTTTCTGGTGACGCAGTAATTTCGCTCCGACTTGGATAAGCATTTGCTCCAGTAAGCGATGACATGTTCATTTCCGTCAATTTCTTGGGATAAAACAGCTCCGATGCCCTCGTTGCTCGCATCAGTGTCCAGGATGAAGGATTTTTCAGGCTGAGGATAGGCGAGGATAGGCGTTGATGTTAAAGCCTCCTTCAGTCGTAGAAATGCATCTTCGCATTCTTTGGACCATTCAAACTTTTGCTTGCTCTCCGTCAGCTTATGCAAAGGTCGTGCAATGTTGGAAAAACCCTTCACAAACTTCCTGTAGTACGTGCAGAGCCCCAGGAAACTTCGCAACTGATGGATGTTTTCGGGACGACTCCAACTCCTGACCGCAGATACCTTCTCTGGATCGGTTTGCACACCCTCAGAAGAGATGATGTGACCAAGGTAGTTCACTTCCCGGCGGAACAAATTACATTTGGACGGGCTTAACTTCAGATTGGCTTCCTTAAGCTTTTGCAGCACCTTCCTAAGATTTGCCAGATGTTCTTCGAAGCTGCGTCCCACGATGATGATATCGTCTAAGTAGACCAGACAGGATTCGTAAGAGAGTCCTCTTAACACTGTCTCCATAAGACGCTCGAACGTAGCTGGTGCATTGCAGAGGCCGAAGGGCATCACTTTAAACTGCCATAAGCCTTGTCCAGTTGTAAACGCTGTCTTCTCTCGATCCTCAGGGTGTATCTCAACCTGCCAGTAGCCGCTCTTCAAGTCCAGGGTCGAAAACCACTTGTGTCCGGAAAGAGTGTCCAAGGTATCGTCTATCCGTGGAAGAGGGTAACTGTCTTTCTTGGTGATTTCATTCAGTCGTCGGTAATCGACACAAAATCTGGTGGAGCCATCTTTCTTTCGGACCAAGACGATGGGAGAGGCCCAAGGACTGGATGACGGTTCGATTACATCATTCTCCTTCATCTCTTTCAGGAGGGTTTCAACCTCTTCCTTCTTAGCGAACGGTAGTCGTCTTGGATGCTGTTTAATAGGGGGGTGTTCTCCAGTGTAAATCCTATGCTGCGTTAAATTCGTACGGCCAACATCCTCCGATGTAGATGAAAACAAATGCTTGAAATCGTCCACCAATTGTCCCGCAGCAGTTCTCTGATCTTTTGATAATGGCGCACTCCCAATTAACTTCGACGTCAAGGACTCAGAAGACACAGTCTCAGGGGAATTGATTCTTCTAATGATGCAGTTTACTGGAGTACAAGTTGCCAACACTTCACCTTTTCGGATATTCCTTGGCCTTTCACTCACGTTGGCGACTCTCACAGGAATTACATCCTTAGAAAGGTCCACAAGCGTAGATGCTACCAGTACTCCTTTTAGGCTATTGCTTAGGTTAGGGTATTCAATGAGTCCAAATCGAAAACTATTGCTCTCTTCAAGGGAGCCAGGTATTAATGATTCTGACCTTGAAGGAATCGATAGATCTGTTTGGGCTATTATTTGATGAGCGGGTTTTACATCACTTTCTGCAGGGAAAACGGCTATGTCTTCTCTCATCGAGTGCAGCTCATTAGTCTTGAAGTCGAGAGTGAAGTCATATTTCTTCAAAAAGTCCAATCCGAGAATGAAGGGGTCCGTGATATCAGCAACGAATGCCGTATGATGGTAGGTGGCATTCCCAAACACTATTTCCAAGTCCACTTTACCCTCAATCTCAATTTTGTCACCTGTCACAGTCTGGAGACTTACGCGTGGCGATGTCCACAACAGTTTCAATCCAAATTCACGAGCCACATCTGTCCTAATGATTGTCACATTGGCTCCAGTGTCAACAATCAGTCTGCAGGGGTTCCCATTTACATGTGCGTAAATGAAAAGTCCATCACTGCCACTACTAGAAGAGGAAATCTGCAGAGCTTTAGTGGTGGTGATTTCCTTCCCTCGCGTAGCTTGGCGAGCCGGACAACTCCTTCGCAGGTGTCCTTCACTACCGCATTTCCAGCACTTCTGCTCTTGTTTCTTTTGGGCTGTTATGCTGCTCAGATGTCTTGTCAAGTCACCGAGTTGTCTCTCAAGTTCAGCGAGGTGGGACGACCTGGAATCAGACTCATCAGCTTCCTGAGTCCGGATTAGATGGCGATCCACACGGGTTGCTTCTTGGGCGGCCTCGTATCTCATCGCATACATCAAAGCGGATTTCAAGTCGTTTACATTCGCCATCCGGAGGGCCTTCTGGATCTCAGGATTCCGAACTCCGTCGATGAAGTAGTTGAGTGCCAGGTTGTCCCGAACATCCGCAGGACAGTCGCAAAAAGCAAGATGAGACAGTCTCTCGACGTCCGCCGCTAGCTCTTGCAGGGTTTCCCCGGTTTTCTGGAAACGGGACTTCAACTGGAGTCGGCTGAACTCTTTCTGGCATTTCTCACCGAAGCGAAGCTCCAACGCAGATGTGAGGGCGGCGAAATCCAGGCGCTGGCTGTCCGGAAGGGTCTGAAGAATGTCCGCTGCGTCACCTCTCAGGGATGCTGCAAGATGGCAGGCCTTGGTAGCAGAGTCCCATCCGTTCGCTTCCGCCACTATCATGAATTGGGTCTTGTACACCTGCCACGAACTTTTTCCATCAAATGGGGCCAGTTTAATGGACGGTCGAGCAACAGATGTGGGAGCGCCAAACTGTACAGAGCTGCTTTCCGCGGTCGCCAATCTCCTTTCCACGTCCTTAATTATTTCTTCCTTAAATGAAGTCAATTTCTTGTCTTCTTCTTCCAACTTATTTTCCATATTGGCGATGCGCTCTTCCACAGTATCAAATTTTTCTTCCAGAGCATCGACTTTATCTCCCATGGCGGTTAGTTGATTCTCCATCATGGTTTTCATCGACGTTAGGTCACTTTTCTCGTGACTTGTAGTAATTTTAGCAGTTAAATCACTATTTAACAGTTCTTGGTTAGTCGTTAATTCATTTTTTAATTGTTCTTGATTTGCAGTAAAACTTGCAGTCAAGTCACTTTTTAATTGGTTTTGATTAGCCGCCATATCACTATTCACAGAGTTGATTGCATCAAGCAGTTGTTTTAATTGTTCATCCATTGCGCGAGTAATCACCATAAAAATAAAGTCCAAATTTAAAAAGTCTTTATGAAAAAATGTCCAAAGTCACACTTACTGCAAGAAAGTCCTGAAGTAGCCCCACGTTGGGCGCCAAATTGTAACGGATTCGGTGCGACTTCCACTTTCTTGAAATGAAGACACAGTTCTTGATAAAAACACAGGAAATTTATTTACACTATGTACAGAAAAGATCTTCAACCACTGCTAAATTATTCATCAGCAATTAAGCAATTATCACACAACACCGTAAACTCAACGTTTACACACGTATTTACTTCCAAATACGAAAACAACACAGCGAAATGCCTCGCTATAAACAGAGCAAAATGCCCTCAGCTCGAAATATCAATCCAAACTAACTGTTTATCCATCGCTAACGGCTTAAATACACCGAAAAGAAATTTCTCAAATATTCCACACGCTTCTGTAAAGTAGTAGACCGTTATCAATGAAAAGAAAGAAAATAGGGGTCGTATACTTTAGCCGAATGAAAAAGGGGTTGTATATTCATTACGGGAAACTATTTACAGGTTACGTTCCTACAATAATTACTATTTACAGAATTTGTAACAATATATATATATATATATATATATATATATATATATATATATATATATATATATATATATATATAGAAACACTATCATATATTGTATTTATAATCTGGACAAGTCAACCAAAATGAACTTCACTAAAAATGAACTTCACTACTCAGTTCAATAGGCGCCACAGGCTGCTCTATGATACTGGTAGACGACACATTTGATAGCAATATAAGGATTGAACAAGAACGAAAAAATCTTTTAAAAGAAGGAAAAAATGAAAAAATCCCAAAATACCCTGGGGCCTCATCAGGGGGTACTCCTGAATACCCCCTGATGAGGTTGGATAGAACTTGTATTTTTCGTTTTGAAAGGTTCAATGTTTGTATTTCATGTCATGCTGATATTCTGGACTTTCAGTAACCCACTTGCTTGTTTTGTGAGATGTCGGGGACTAGTGCTGCTTTTTTAGGCAAATTTCGCCAGCAGCACTCACGAAACATCTCATGGTTTTTCCCTACCCTTGGGGAGTACCCCCTGATGAAGCCCCAGGGTATTTTGGGATTTTTTCATTTTTTCCTTCTTTTAAAAGATTTTTTCGTTCTTGTTCAATCCTTATATTGCAATCAAATATATATATATATATATATATATATATATATATATATATATCTTTGATAAAGGTATAAGTTAAAGGTAATACAATATCTATAAATGGATCTACTCATTATTTGAGTCTTTTATCATGAGCGTTACTCTCTTCTCATGAATGTTACCTGTTAAAAGTAATACTCATGAGCGGTAACACTCACTCATAAGATTTAAAGAAGAATTCTTCGCTGGAATAAATTTTATCGGTGTTTTTGAAAATTTAATTAGGTTTCTTGTTTCCTTAACAGAAAATACATTACTGCCTAATTGTAGGGGAACGTGGGGCAAAGTGAAATGGTGAAATATTAACTCGGAGCTTAGCGCCACCTATCTAGTAATATTTTACCTATGTAGAAACACTTGTGGTCTATTCCAGTCAAGAAAAAAATCCCCCAAAAAATGAAACATTATGATAATGCAAGCAATTTTTAAAAAATGATGCGCATATTGTAATATTTTGTTGTGATTCAAAAAATATTTTTGGTATTTTTAAATGAAAGTTCTTGTTATTAACATTTGAAATACTAATTGATACCTACTAATATTCAGGGCAGTAATTATTTGCTCAATATTATGCTTATTTGTATTGTAAATGATTTGTACAATGAAGCATGTCCGTACGGGGCAAAGTGAAATAGCTCATATCATTTACTTATTCAGTCATTTTGTCAAATCACGAACGTGTTCATTTATTAAATAGTTCATTTACATTTCTTCATTTAATAATTCTCTTATATTTATTCATTCATTCACTTATTTTCTTATTAATTTGCTATTTTATTCACTCATTTATTTATTTTCGTTTATCTTTTCATTTTCTTTTCATTTATTCATTCATTCTTTTATTTACCCATTTATTTGATAAAAAAATATCTTTAATGATCAAATTGAAGACATATATTTAGAAAAAAAAAATTCATTTTTCACTTTGCCCCATGTAAATAAAATTTCCATTTTTTTTTCTGAGGCACAAACTTACTGCCAAAAATAAAAATTAATGTTTCAATGCGGATTTCATCGTAAAATAGATTGTTCTTCCTTTATGTACCATAATTTTCAGAACAAATTTCCGATTTGTTCATTTTGAAAAAGTAAGTTTTCTTAACCATTTTACTTTGCCCCACATTCCTCTATATTTCTATACTTATCAAAAAAAAAAAAAAAAAATGCGTAACACTCATGAGAAATAAATAAAATACTCTTCACATTGAATTGTACATTTCAGTATACAACACATAAGGAATAAATACATTCATTTTTAGACCTACACATTCTAAGAAGAAACAAATATGGCTTCCCTAACACTGTTGCTAACTACGATAAAGAAATATTTTGCTCGTATAAAAAAATTAATTTCTTTGGGGTAACACTCATAAGTTGCACTTAAGGACACAATCAGCATTAAAATTTTAAACTGTTTGATGAGCAGTTCAGTAAAATCAATTTCAGCTAGTGTGTAACACAGTGGCGGATCCAGCCGATTGTTTCGGGAGGGGCCATCCGAAATTTTTCAACAAACTCCCCAGGACCGAATTTAGTTCCATGCCGCCCCTAGGCAAATTTGAAATCTGCCGCCCCCTCAAATACTTTTTGAAAATAAAGCTTAGAAACCAAAATATTCTGTTATTATACATTGAGAAGTTAGAAGAGGAGGGGTGCTCTTTTAGTTCTTCAGCTATCCAGCCTAAAAATGCAACTTTAGGTAATGTTTGCTTACATTAAAGGAAGGGTGAAGGTGCTTAGAATCCTTTTTCCTGGAAATATTTTGCCTTTAAGGCTCTAAAAATTCGATTTTTAACTATATTTATACATATTTTAGAAATGGATTGAAGATTCGTGAGCTCCTCCAAAAAATCTCCTTTTAAAGCTATTATCACAATATAAACTAGGGAGGGAGAGGTTCTTATCAAAACTCGTTTGTAATTGAAGTCCCCCCCCCCAAAAAAAAAATCATTTAAGTTGCTTTTAAGCAAGTTATATGATAAGGGCTGGATAAGCTACTTTCCGTTGACATTTTTTCCAAATAAAAGACTTAAAATGCAATTTTTTGCTACAGATCAAGGCATTTGTGAAAGAGCATGGGAAAAGGGGGTTCTAGTTTCGAAATTAAAGCCATAAAAACGAAAATTTAGGCTCTCTTTGGTCTTGAGAACAATAGGTATACTCTGAGAACCGCAGCATTTAGAGATCGTCCAAGCGTCTGTAGTTGGAATCAAGAAATGATGTAAAAGATGGAGAAAAAATTTTGGAAATAAAAGTTTTGTTTTGCGGATAGGGATATAATTTATCTCCCAATTAAGGCCAATACTTCTTTTTCAGTAAAATACATGTGTTAAATTTTGTTATCTTCTCATAATATTTTTTTCTTTTTTTTCCCTTAAAAAAAATCCTACAATCACAAGGCTTTGGGAGGGGCCATGGCCCCCATGGCCCCCCTCTAGATCCGCCCCTGGTGTAACAAGCAAATATTACTCCTTCTTCAATGCACTAAAAGCGAAAAAGCTGCTTGAAAGCGTGCAAAAAAGATTTAGGAAATGTGAAATTTCCAGCCAGGACAAGGTAATTTCTGTTACTAGCTAACTAAAGTAATAGAAAATTCTTATTAATCTACGTTCATGAAAGAAAACACTGAATACAATGAATTAAGTGTAAAACAATGTCTTTCTACTTGCTTTTGCAATGGGAAAAAAATAATTTTATCAACCTAGAAATGAACGGATAAAGTCAGGACACCAAACTGTCAATCGTTTTAAAAATCACCCATGGATTCATTTGCGTAAATTCGTACATTTTAACAGATGCATTTTCATACTACATACTACATTGACAAATATTGTTCCATTTGAAAGAAATTGATTTCAGTGTTTTTTTCTTAATTAGAAATGTTATTGAGTTTTCGTGTCTCACTGTGTCACTACCCACTTTTTTTCGACTCCTGCCATTATAGTTCCTGCGAAGAATTCATAAACAGTATTAGAAAGTATATTTTGTCATTCATTTTTAAAATCTTGCTTCTGTAGCTGAAGAAAATCGTTAGCAAAATACATTCTAAAATATTGTATAACCGGTGGCTGCAGATGTTTTAAGAGAAATATTTCGTTTATTACAGGGGTGCCCCCCCCTAAGAGTAAAGACGAAACCCCATAAATATCGCGAAGACCCCCTAAAAGTGAAAAATATCGCTCAAACCCACCCCTAAAAGATTCAATGGCGCAGTCTGCGCCATGACCCCCCCCCCCCCCCACCTATGTTGGCACCCCTGGTATATTATGCATTCAAAACTATGATAAACGTTAACACCTTGTCATTCATCGACTGATCAGTCACAAAGAAAATTTAAATGAGGTTAAAGTAAATAATGAAATTCATTTGCAAGATTTCGCAAAAACAAGATAAAAATACCAAAGAAAAAAAAATCATCCAGCATCCAACCCTTGGCATTCATTTGAATTTTGATGTCTTGAAATCAAACTATGATTTTCACAATCGCAAGAGAATAGCGATAGGACCCTACTCGTTGGGTTCTTTGTTTCTACAAATGGAATGGAATATAAATGGAGAAGAAATTCGCACCCGTTCTATTATGACTGGTGACTTTCTAGATTTGGTAATTCGAGGCATATCCATCAGAAAAGAAATAATAATTAGGATGTGGTGATAAAAATATGGTTATTATGACCAATTTTTACTCGTGTAATTATTATAAAGATTATTCAAGCGTATACCGTTATGGTATTTTTATTTCTTATCAACCTTAAATGGAGGGAAAGAGTAATCTGGAAATTTTGTATTTATAGATGAAGTTTCGTTATTTAAATTTATGTATTGTTGTTTCTCCCCTAAAAAACCGATTTTTCATTTTCCACAAAAGTAATAATAATAACAATTAATATGAATTCAGAAATATTGAATTCAAATTATGGTTTTTGCAATCACGAGTTGCGACAGGATCCTACTCATTGGAGTTATTGTTTTCTAGAAATGACTTCTAGTCTGCCCCTCCTCCTGGGCGGTTACGTGTGTGTATAGTGTGTAGGCGTGCGTGCATGCATGTGTAGACCTGTGTGTATGCTTGTAGGCATATGTGTATGTGTGTGAAAGCATGTGTGTGTAAGGGACATGGACGCTACCGACCAGGAGAAGCGCATTCCGGGAGACTGCTCAGGACCAGAGAAGCCGCGCCTGCAGAGGCCGGTAGGCGGTGGTGCTGCAGGGGCCCCTGGTCAGTGGCAGATACAACCGGCGGGCAACAGGGGATTCGCCCGGTGGGCCGGTCATGCTTCGGCCCGATCAACTAACAGCAAAGTCTTTCAGGCCTGTCTACTAACAGCAAAATGTAAATTTTGCGTGCATGTGTTCAGAAAAACGTAAATTCCGCAAAACACAGCCTCAGCTCCTCTTTACGCAGGGGCTAAAGTTTGCGGGTGGAGGGAGGTTGGGCCGTCACCAAGAGGGAGAAGGGAGGTTGAATTTATGAAATGGGGGCTGCCAGCATATTTTTAGTGTTGCAATAAAAAATAAATAAATAAATTGAAAAAAAAAAAAAAAAAAAAAAAACGGGAAAAACCTAAGCGGCCTTAAAAAATTAAAATACTTTTGGTCCCTTTGACGCTTTTATTTATGAATGACGATTCACAATTGCTATAAAATGCAACTTACAACAAGGGCCGACGTGAGGTCATGTCAGCTTAGTTGGAGAATAGGGGCCCGGCTCGGAATTTAACTCTTGCAGAGGATAAAATATTCTAATGGTGAAAGGTGTCGAAGGGGGGCCTGTGAAAAAATTGACATATATGTCATTTTTTTCCCGGATCCGCTTTTGCTCTCGGCGACCCTGTTTATAGCAATTAGAATAAAATTGACAAAATATTTTTTCCGTAAAATTATTTTAAAAAATGCAGTCTTAAAATACCATTGGGGAGCATGAAGATTCTAAATTATTAAGATTGTCAAATCAAAGGCCAAAGGATGCCGAAATGTGAGTTTCAAACATTTTTTGACGAAAAATAAAGTATTCTGTAAGCTGTACAAACTCACGATTTCGGGGTCCATCAGTTTAAAAAGAAAATAAATTGATAAACCCAATGTCGAAAGAATTCTGGTGGTCCCTAGAACCCCCCATCCCCCCCCCCATATCATCGAAGATCGTGTTAAAATTGAAATTTTTAGGCTTCAATTTTGAATAACTTCATAAGAGAACAGCCACATCCACTCCCCCCATAACACTGAAGATCGTCAACAGTTGCGTTTATGGAATTCCAGTTTCGAAAATTTGCTGGAGGAAAGTACTCAAATCCCTCCCATTTTTTTTTAAATTCCCAAAGATGGTCTAAAACTGTGTTTTTAAATTAACAGTATCAATAATTTTCAGCGAAAGTGCCCCGTCCCCTCCTTTTTCTCGGCATCATCAATGAAGAACGTTTTAAATCTCCTTTTTGGTGCTTCAATTTCGAAAATTTTCCGGGGTAAGCCTCCTGTAAACTCCTAACATCACTGAAGGTCAGCAAAAATTTCGTTTTTGTAACTTAACTTTCGAGTGACTGCCGGTGCCCTAGTCTTTACCAAAAAAGGCTTTTAAGGCTTCAATTTGAAAATTTTCTGGTGGATGGCCTCAGAATCTATCCCGATTTAAAATCACCAAAGATTTTCTGAAATTGCGTTTTCAGAGCTAATATTTTTTAAAAATTTGCAGAGGAAAGTCTCCGGAACCGCTCGTCATGCCATATACTCGAAGATAATTTAAAATTCTGTTTTTGGATTCCCACTTCCGAAAAATTGTAGCGGGAGAAACCCTGAATCTACGCGCCCCTAACATCACCTAAAATTGTTTTTAAGACTACAATTTCGAAAATTTTCAGGGGGAGAAGCCCCCGGAACCCCCTATTTCAGACTCGATGTTAATCTCTCCATTAAGATTATATTGCTAATACTTTAATGACTCCCAGAAGCCAGAAAGCTAAGTCCACTCTCTCTCTCTTTGTATTGATACTTGCGTTTGAAAAAAATTAAGGGACTCCCAAACTCGTACCTGCCCCCTTCCCACCAGGTTTTTGACCTCCCATCGAGTCTAGGGGCCGTCAGGGAATGGCAGCATAAAAAAGGGAATGTTTATGACAGGGCCCAGTAATGTATGTTTGAGCCGAGGGACCTACCTATCACATTCTAAGGCGGCCCTAGTCGTGACTAGACGTTCTAAGACGGCACATGAACATCGCTAGATCAGTTTCACAAAACAGGACAATTGAGAGTAACTTGTTATGACTGCAGAAAAGGACATACTAAGCTAAGCAGTGTTATCATTACGGAAATATTCAATCAAGTTCCGGGCATTATAAAAATAAATAAATATACAATTACAATCACATTTTCCCCCAAAATAAGGTATTTAGCTAATACTGGATCAATTTCTTCACCATTAAAGCGTAGAAGTGTTCCTATATGTCAAATTTTGTTTAAATATATTTAATTGTTAAGAATAATTTCCTAATATTTGAGTGATATCGTACTCGTTAGGTAAAATTTAATATATCTATAAGAGCTATACGGTCGCTACATCTCCTAATGCCAGGGCCAATTTTTTCAACCAATCCGCCACTGCCCCTGGTCCAAGTTGAAAAAGGAACCAAACATCAGAAACGGTCAAGTGAGAACAATAAGCAATCGTGATTGCTCAAAAACATTTTTTCAATGTAAAATCTGCTTGAGCTAAATCTTGGAAAAAAAAAATAACTGAAGTAAACCGCAAACGATTGGCGACTCATGGCGACGAAAATTACTCTTTCAAAATAAATATTAAAAACCACGAGCTAGACGTATTCTTTTAGTCATCATAATCTGAAAAATCAAAGGGAAAGCAACGACAGTCACCTTTGCTTTTTCAACAGTAAGCAATCGGGAATGCTTGGGGGTGAGAGGAAGTCTTTAGGGAAATTCCATGAAAGCAGACACATCATTGTTGCGCAAAACACCCCACAAATACTCTAAAAATGCTATATTCGTGTCAGTGATGTTCCCCTACTCCCAGTAATCAGTTATGCACAATATGTGTATTAGATCATATACATAATATGTCATAATATGAAAATTTTTGCAGCTTGAGGGTATACGCTATATGTCTTAAAAATGTTTGAGAGTATACGGCGTATATGAAGTACTAGCTGCGTTGCCCGGCTTTGCCCGGTCTATTTTGAAAACAAAAATTGTGTCAAGTGACGTATATTCAACAATCAGGCATAAATAAAAGAAAAAAAAATCATCATGCTAAATTTCAACTCCAAACAATGACGACAGATATTAAAATACTTTTAAGAAATTAAAATAAAATGAGAAAGATGGATTTAAAAAGCGTAACTATGGAAACACAAAATAAAATAAGTTTCAGAATTGAAAATGAGAAAGATAGAAACAATGGATTCAAAAAGCGTTACCGTGGAAACGTAAAAAAAAAAAAAAATGGTTAAAAACTTGAATAGAGAACAGATTTTTGAACTTCATTTAATTCGCTTGTAACTTTTTTTCTAATGGTGATAGAGAATTAATTAAACTTCCGACCATAGGTCGAGTTAGATCTGGAGTAAAAAAGGTAGCTCTTTTCAATGGTGTCAAAACGAAAACTGTAGGACACTTCATTCACTTTTTATTGATAAATTTAATGAAGAAAGTAGTGCCTAAATTTTAGCTAAGCCTAAACAAACTAAAAACGTAAATAACTCCCGCCGCAATTAAGTTAGAGCGTTGGAACAAATTGCGGAAAATTCTTCCCTTTCCAACGATATATAATATTACTAATTGCGAGTAATTTTTAACCCCCATATTCGGGAATTTATGTGAAAATTGGGCCTAAATTGGAATACAAAAAGAACTATTCATCGAATTTTTTTCGAACTGGTCTGCAAACCTTCTCAGGACTTAAAGGAACAGATTGTGAAAATTTCAGCGAAATCGGCCGGGTAGTTCTCGAGTTTTGCGAGTTCAAACAAACAGACGCTTTTTGGACACTTCATTTTATACTATGTAGAGATACCCCATGGGAACACCACTGATTCGTGTTTCACTGCACGAACTTCATGAAAAACAATGTACCCTCATTGTACTTTTTAGCCTACTTTCCCAGTAAAAGTCAGAAAAAGAAGAAAAAAGCATGAAAGAAGGCTTAATGCATCTTAAAAATATCGTGAAAAACAAAAAAAAGTCAAAAATAAATAAAATAATTAAATAAATATTGAAAAATTAAAAATTGGAAAGTAGGGTATTGAGATGGGGAAAAATGTCTGTCGGTCTGTCTGTCTGTCTGTCTGTCGGTCTGTCTGTCGGTCTGTCTGTCTGTCCCCCCCCCCCTAATAACTTTTGAATGAATAGTCCGATTCGAACAAACTTTTTTTTGTTCGAAAGATCTCGGCGAGGACACCTCATTCCCATATTTCACTTTTTGACTTGAACTATTTTTTGTTCAATTTTGAACAGTTCAAAAAAACTTAACATTAGCGCCTACGGGGAAATTCAAAGCAATTCCGAACTGTGAGGCGAATTTGCTTCAAACAAACTTTGTAGGAAAAAGCTTTTGATAAAAAACTTGTATATAAGATATCTTTTTGATTTGAACAATTTTCCGTTCAATTTTGAACAGTTCAAATCCCTTAACATTAGCGCCTACGGGGAAACTGAAAGTCAATGTAGATTCCGTACTTGAAGGCGGATTTACTTCAAACAAACTTTGTTGGAAATAGCTCTTGACGACCTACTCCCGACTCCGACTCCGAGAATTTAGGGGGACCTGACACCGACTCTGACTCCTGTTCCCGACAATTAATCGGACTCCGACTCCCCGACTTCGACTCTGACTTCGTAGCTTTGGCAAACATTTATACACGGAGGACAAATGACTGACTCCGATTCTTGGATATTCGACTCCGACTCTTTTATCCCAAAATGAGATTGACTCCGACTCCGCTGCTGTGGTTTTAACTGTGAAATAATTATTGTTG
This sequence comes from Uloborus diversus, assembly GCF_026930045.1. Taxonomy (NCBI): domain Eukaryota; kingdom Metazoa; phylum Arthropoda; class Arachnida; order Araneae; family Uloboridae; genus Uloborus; species Uloborus diversus. Next base: position 123,791,720 of record NC_072738.1, read on the forward strand.
ATATGATTTGTTTTTATTTTCACGCTAAAGTTTTAATTTAGGTATTTAGTTTTCGGTGAATAAACTCGAAAAATATGCGCAGACGATTTTTTTTTTTTTGACAATGAAAATTATTTCTTTAAGTTGACATTTTATTGTTTTTTTTATTTTGGTAAGTGCATTAATTCGCTTAAAAAATTATTTTCGGCAATAGGGGAAAAAGAAACGATTTTTTTTTATATGATGTATTTATTTTAATGAAACTTATTATTATTTTTTCGTTTTGAAAGCTGTTAAAAAAATTTTTTAATGGAAAGAAGTGTATTAGCTGCTTTGTTTAAAAGGTGCTGCTATTTTATTTGTTCGTTTTTTTGAAGAAAAGTAATGAATATTTTATTCCTAGAAATCAGCTTAAAATATTAAAAAAAAATATGTTTGAAAAAATTTGCGATTTTAGCTATTTTTGAGAATATTGATCAGGTACTAGAAAGTAGTATGGGTATACGGGAAAGTAGGCTCGTCTAGTTCTAGACGGAACTTCTTGTATTTGTATATCATTGGATTTTATTTGAATATCATTGTATTTTACTGTCATTATTGATTTAATGTCCTTCTGTAAAACGAATAACAGAATTTTTTTTAAAACATACTAAGCACATATCCTAATGCACCCAAAAAGATAAAATAACTTTTCTGGGTCAGAAAGGACAATTTAAGTATTCGTGTAGTTTTCAATTATTCTTAGAAAAAGACTTCACAAGCGAAGAAAAGTGGGGTTCAAGTCATGTAGAGAATGTTTTATCATTATGTAGCTTTCAATCATAAATTTGAGAGTTGAAGCATGCATATTTTCTTAATGGAAAAGCTCGGCTTGAAATGACTTGAGCGCACTTTTCTTCGTTTGTGAAGTTTTTTTTCTTGTAATAACTGAAAACTACAGGAACACTTAAATTGTCCTTTCTGACCCAGAAAAGTTATTTTATCCTTTTGAGTGCATTATGATAAGTGCTTAGTATTTTTGTAAAAAAATTGTCAATTAAAAAGTAATAAATTAAAGTAATGAAATTAATTCATCCTTTTTGGGGGGAGGGGTGCCTTGGGCCCCCTGGGCCCCACGTAAATTACGCTACTGCCTTCATCCCATTTTAGTTCTTATAATAAATCAATCTTCGATGCAAAAAAAACATTTGTCGATGGACTGTTAATTTTGAACTTCGAAAAGTGGAGGGACAAGGCTCATTTACTTTTGAAAGCAAGGAGTATTTGCTCCCCCTCCCCCCGTCCTTGTTGGAAAGGTTTCCAATTCATTCATTACATTGTACACATTGTGATAAAATAGTTGAAGACAACAGCAATGAATTCATATCTTGAAACTACGAACATTTGACACATTCAATCGATTAATTGTTCAAGAAATTACCACTTAAGTAAGATAACAAAAGATCAGTAGTTTCTTCCCCCCTATGAGAGCGTCTGAGTGAGTTTTCATCCGATGTTTAATGTGAGTTAAATAATGTATGTAACTATATGCTTGATTTTCTCTTAAAATGCAGTTTTATATTTCATTCTCTTAAATTCAAAATAAAATTTTTACTGTGTGCAGTAGTTTCTTGCGTCCTCTGGCTCAATCTATGCGTTATTTTCTTAAACCCGTACTTTTATTAATTTTGGACAACCTGAATCTCCTATTTGTCCGGATAATGAAATTCTACTGTATTCGGTCTAAACAGTTTTGAAATACCCGATGAATGTATGCATAAACAAACAAAAGTAAGTTCTTCGTTTTCCTCAGTGGTGAGAAATTTGAAGTTTCCACAATTTTGGGAAGAATCAACATAGTAACCGTTCTCACCCTAAAAATAAATCTCGTTCTTATTTTTAGCTTTACAGTGGGTGGCCAAATTATTAGGGACACTGCTCAAATTCTCGCATTTTCAAGTTTACACTCATTTTTTAAAGAAATAAACCCGAACTACATTTTTTTTTAACTCTGCATAACAGTTGATATCATTACACAGGGCAACAGTGATTTTGGTACTGGGGTTTTTGGAACAGATTTCGTATGAATTTGGTATACTGAGTTCAAATATGACATCAGTTTTTGCGCAGAAGCTCAAATTTTTAAGATATAACATTTAAATATATATAAAACAGGTTTAAGTTACATCTATAGATCAAATAAAACACAAAACAGGGATTTTTTATTCCTATTGTATTGTACAAATAATAAGAGATTAAGATAAATAAATACCTTTGTGCTGAATAGTAAAGTCAGACCAAACAACGTAAGTAGAAGCACAAATTTGTAAATTTGTGCTTCTACTTATTACAACTTGTGCTTCTACTTACAAATTTGTGCTTCTACTTACGTTGTTTGGTCTGACTTTAATAAGAGATTGATTACCAAACAGTCCAATTAGGCTCTTGGACATAGATAACTAATTTTTAAGAGCCTCAAAATGACGAAAATTGTAGTAGTCCTACTTAAGAAAACTTTACCTTAATTTTACTTCATTTTCTTAAGTTTTCTCCTTTATTTATTTACCTTTCTTACTTGTACTTAAGTGTGGGATACTCTGCCTCCCAACAAATATTTCGAACGAGTGGTAAAACACATCAACACCACTGAAATGATGGCTCCCCATTAATGTTTATGTTTATAAGGTTTGACTTCAGATGACCCCCCCCCCCTCACCCCCACAAAAAAATGTTTATTTCGGGTCACCCACTATATTCATCAGGCCCTGAAAGATATTATATACAAAGATCCAGCTCATCACACATCGCGCAGACGAATGTAAGCAAGCCAAGAACATACAAATTGACCTTAACTTGTTAAAGCGTTATTACTAAACTTAATTGACCTTAACTTGTCGAAGCGTTATTACTAAACTTGTCAAACTTTTACTGCATCTGGTGAATTTTCCTTTAAGTTACTCGACTGCAGCTGATAATAGGGTAAATATGCCAGAAGCAATCCTTGTTTAAGAAGCCTACACTTGCTTTAGAAGTGCACAAAATGAAGTTAAAACTGCACATTTTGGGTAAAACAGAAGCACTTATCTAAAAAAGTAGAGCTGCTATAGAAAAACTAATTTCATGTACCGATTCAGATCTCCAGACATATCTGAAATCAGTTCTCAAACTCTGGGTACGAAAGAAAAAACATTTTTTTTTTTGTTCCCCTGTGTTATTATAGTTTTGTGGAAGTAGCAACAATACGAGACTGAGTCAGTTTGCAAATATTTGAGGTTATTCCAGTTTTAGTCTGTAGTGAGAAAAAACTGCTGTGTGTTTTCGAGAGGTTATATAAAGTATTCTAGAATTATTTCTTCAAAATTGTTGGTGTCTGCTGTAGTTAATACGTAAGTAACACTTATTAATAAAGCAATGTTGCTTCATTTTGCGATTAAATTTCAATATTTGATTTATATTATTGTTTGATATTATCAAAACTGTTTTTTATTTATTTATTTATTTTTAAGAATGGGCAAGACTTCAGACACGTCCCCTAGAAAATGTAGGGAAATAAAAGCATTATTTCTCCCCTCCTTACATTTCTAGAAAGCTATTGCAAATTTTACAGGTGTTTCTAAGTCAGCAGTTGCACGCATCAAAAGCTTAAAATTGACTAAAACAAGTGACTGAAAGCAGATCGCGTAGACAAATGTGACAGAAAAGGCATCACTGCTCTTTTTACCGGCTGTAGAATCAGGGATATGTGCTTTTTCAGCTATTTAACACTCTCTAAAAAACTTTCTTGTTGGAATAGCTCCCCCAGGTTAACTAATTGGTCGCACGCCATCTTGGGGCACAGGTAAAAGAAACTTTTTTCGACCAAAATGCTGAAAGTTGAGTCGTCGGAGAAGCATGCGTATAAAATATTAAACTAATCAAAATAATGGCATTATTTGTTAATAGCACTACTCACAAATAGTACTCACACGATTCCAATCCTCAACAGTAATTTTATCGGTTGTTTTGCCCACTGTATAAACTTTTTCTCAGCTTTGGTGTACGGCGTGGTTTTTTTTTTATTCTTTGACCAATCGCCTCCGGACAGTCCTGGTGGAAACTTCAGTGCCCTGTTCATTCATAAGTAAGGCGGACTACACTCCTTTTGCGATTTTTGAGGGAAATATCACTATCTGTGACCGGTACGAGCGTTGATGATGTGCTTTTTGATACATTTTCCCAAGTGATCCACTTCCAGTGGCATGTGTTGGGCAATTTTAGTTTTGATATATCCAACTATTGACCTAAAAACACCTGTTATACTTGCAATAACTCTCTGGGTATGTGTGGAGGGAAGTAGCAATGCTTGTATATCCTGACACTTTTGTAGGAGACATGTTTGAAGCCTTGTAATCCTTAAAAAAACTGTTTTGACGATATCAAGCAACAATATAAATCAAATATTGGAATTTAATCGCAAACTGTAGTAACATTGCTTTATTAATAAGTGTTAATTACGTATTCACTATAGCAGACACCAACAATTTCCAAGAAATAATTCTAGAATACTTTATATAACCTCTCGAAAACACACAGCAGTTTTTTCTCACTACAGACTAAAACTGGAATAACCTCAAATATTTGTAAAAACTCAGACAAGTAGTGTTGCCACTTCTAAAAAACAATAATAATGATACCAGTACCAATTCATAACAATAAAAAAATTGTGGTTCGTTGTTTATTTCTTCGAAAAGTGAGCCTAAACTAGAAAATAGGAGAATTTGAGACGTGTTCCTAATAATTTGGCCACCCACTGTATAACAAAAACTGCAGACATTTTAAGCACAGAAAACATTTTGGTGCACGGAGCACCCAATATTCCCCTATTACCCTTGTAGAGGTCATCAAACATTTTTTGTAACGTTAGAACTATGAAAGGAAAACAAAAACGTTTTATATTATTCATTATTTATAGTAGAATAATATGTTTCTAGTTAATTGGAAGCCATTAATATGACTAAATGGAAAAACGGCGGCAAGATTTTCCATCATTAGACTGCCCATGGGATTATTATAACCTCCAACCTTTTGAATGATTAAAAGTAGATCTAATTGCATATCTACCGTCATTTTTCATGTGCATCATAAAAGATTGCTCTAGAACGAAAAGAAATGAAAAATTACTAAAAGTAGTTTTTTGCTTATTTGTTTATTTATTTGAATTCTGTTGATTCTTCTGTTTCGTCCGTCTTTTTTTTTTTTTTTGACAATCTTTGTTTTTCTACAGAAGTTTTGAATGTCCTGGTAAAAGTAACCTTTGATCCTTTGGCGGACCAAGGCCGCCGAGAGCCCAGGCAGGCCGTTGTCAGTTTGGTCTACGGTTCCTCCTCCTCCCTTAAAACTTTTTATGCTTATACTGCTCTGATTCTTTGCAGGACCCTCCAAAGGGCCGGGCTCCTAGTTTTGGCTAGGTTGACATGGCCTCTCGTCGGCTCTGCTATGGACTGGGGAATACTACGCACATACGCACATACCCACGCTAAGAGAAAACTTGTTATTTTATTATACAGGGTGTAAGAAAAGTCCTTGACACATTTAAAAAAATTATAGAAAACCAACAAATTATCGTATGAAATTGCGGTTTGCACCATAATACTTCAAAGGTTCAAGAGTTTTTATTACATCGGGGGAAAAAAGAAGGGGGGGGGGAGAAGAAGAAAAAAGGCATTTCGCAGCCCAAAGTGTCAGTATATGCTATGCTTGTAATTCTTCGTTTAGTTATTTTCATTCCTTTTTGCGTTTTCCCATGTCAACAAAAACGATTTAAAAGTAAGCGAAATGTCTTTCTTCTTCTTTTTTCCCCTTTTCATTTTTTTTTCCAATGTCATAAAAAAATCTTGAACCTGTGAAGTTATGGTGCAAACCGCAAATTCATACGACAATTTGTTGGTTTTCTATGAATTTTTTAAATGTGTCAAGGACTTTTCGGACACCCTGTATAATTAACTCGACTATGGTCGAACTAAACAGTCCGATTGCTCATATCGTCGCAAAAAAAAAAAAAAAAAAAAAAAAAAAACGAATGGGCGTATCTCACTTTCAAGCATTTTGCAGAAAACCGATTTAAAGATTTCCAGTTTCCATAAGTATCGCTTAAGAACCTCCACCAGCGTCAGGGACTGTAACTTTTTTACTATTTATTGTAGAGATACGACCATTGCTCATATTATAAAATCGACTTTGGACATTTCTGTGGGGGTCATAACTCGTTTTTCGATTTTTTCGAGATACGCCCATTCGTTTTTTTTTTTAGCGACGACATGTTCGTAAGTAGAAGTAGAAAGATCATATATGCAGATACGGGCATGTCGAAAACACTGGCAACTTTCACTCGGTGATGAGGCAAATGAAAATTTACTCCGCAGTTTTAGTGAAAAAATGTTTCACGATTAAAAATCCTTTATTTTTCACAAGGGAATAAAAAAAGGAAACACTTGTGCTTACTAAATAAAAAACACATAGAAATAAGAATATCAAATGCTGTCGCAGAAAACACCAATAAAGTTAGGGTTAACAATTATGGAAAATTTACAAAGGAAGGAAATGCAACTATCCGTTTTACAGACGGGAAAGAGATTTTTGATATCTTTCATTTACATCTTAGAAAAAATCCTTTTTTGGTTGTCTTTTTATTCATTTAAATTGCAGATGTGATCAAACCGTAACAAATCATTCTTTTGAAGTCTAAAAAAACTATGTTCCGTTTGAATTCATGTTATTAAGAAGAAAAAAAAAGAAAAGAAATCAATTTTCAGTTTTAAAAGTATAATTTTTATAATTCGTGTCTGAAATTTCGAATTTAAAATAAATGTGAAGCAATCGTAAAAAATAAAAGAAAGAATTTTACAGTGTAAAAAAAACTTGCTTATAAAAAACACAGATGAAAAAAAAAAATCTCGTAAGAAACAAATAGTTTTCTTGCACTCAGCAAAGCGACACTTTTAGATTTTTGAGGGGGGGGGGGCTCTCGCGCCGTTATATGACGTCACTGCGTGACGTAGGCCAGGAAGTTCCCTTCAAATTCACTACCTGCGGTTCAGTTTCAGTTGCAGCTAATGCATGAGAATAGGATGAAGTGTTTGTTGTCGGCGAGAGTTATTACTGAGCGCGATTTGTAATGAATGTTTTGGCGACATCGTTGAAAGAAATTCTGCCCAGAGAATCAACAATGGTTTCCATGGAAACTTTTATTCTCATCAAGCATTTGACACGCTGATTTCGAACTTTTATTTATTTGTTTTTCCTAAAGGTAAACATTTATTTTTCCTTTAACAATTTTCTTGACCTCTTATACACATTTGACTTAAAGAGAATTGCAGTAAAAGACTTTCAACATTGTTTAAAAAAGGCTTTAGCTGCTTGTGAAATTTTTTTTTACTCATTATCAATTTATTTATAAAGTTTAAAGAAGCAAAAAATTACATTTTGCCCGCAGTTTTAAATCACCAGATATTCCTACTGCTACTTGTGCAATTTTAATAATGCAATACAATAATTTTAAGGATAAGTGGTTCTTCAAAAAGCATCCCGTTCAAGTAACTTGATCGTTATATATTTTCAATTAAAAAAAGATATTTGTTTTGAAAGGTCGCAATCCTTTCAATTGAAAAATCTTACGTTTGATTATTCATTTGCATTTGTAACCTACTTATTTGAAGAAGGTTACGAATGTTCAACAATATAGTTAATGAACGGGGCTCCCCGAGGTAAGGCGCACCCCCTCAATATCGCGAACACCATCCCCCCAAAATCAAGAGCCCTCACAAATGAGAAAAATACCCGCCAAAATACCTCCCTTCTAAAAATTTCAGTGGCAAAATATGCGCCATGAGCCCCCCTCCCCCCCAGGTGGGCACCCTGCTCCGAGGGGGGAGATTCGGCCTTTGAGACGATTCGGCAAGTTTGAAGACAATATTAGAATACAAAGATTATATTTTCTTTCATTTTTTAATGATATGCTTAATGTTAGTACAAAGTCGTATTTTATTATTCGGTAAAATTGAAATTTCATTCGGAAAAAAACTAATTTCCCCTCTTCCAAACATTTTTCTTCGGTGTGCCCTGTTCACGGACTATTGTGCCTTAGGAAAAAAAAACAGCAGTATCTAAATTTCTTCTTTTTTTTTTGGATTTTCGTCATCCATTTTGCTTTTGCTTTTTTTACAAACTTACATGACGACGACGAGTCTTACATGACGAACTTACAGGGTCACGCTGAAGATAAAGAACGAAAAAATCAGATTCCAACATTTCATGTACCAGTTTTTGTAGAAAATCAAAAACTTGTTCCCTCATATAGGGTAGGCCGGGGCACGTTTACGCGGAATTTTTTCAATGAATTTGCTAATTTTCATGTTTTTTAACTTAGGAAATTTTAGACATTGCGGTTTTATGAAGTAGTTAATGGAGTCAAAATTGCTAAATTCAGTTGTTGCTTTGCTTGTGATTTTAACAGTTTAAAAAAAAATATTTTTGAGTCCAAGTCGGTTGCGCAAACTTTCCCCGGACACCGGGCACATTTACGCATATTTATTTTGACACCTAACGTGGTTCTGTAAGTGTTTTGAACATAATGTCATACCATCGCTAAAATAAAGCAAATTTATTACAGACTGAATAGTGTATAAAGTTGAAGCTTAAGGGGCATGAAGACAGCAATACATGATTGTAAGCTATAAGATACGAATGTGTAACTTAATTAAAAATTAAATGGTAATTTTCAGAACTAAATAGCCGGAAAATACTAAAAATGTTTGAAACAGCTTGGAGCAAAAAAAGTGTCAGGGGCACGTTTAGGTAAGACACAAAAAGAGCGATCGTAAAGGTGCTCCCGACGCTCAACGCGTAAACTTGCCTCTTTCCTAAGTTTGGATTTATGTTTAACGTGCAAAAAAATTTAATAACATTTCAGTTCATACAAATACAAAGGATAAAATTCTGCTAATTTTATATATTTGTTGCTTGCTTAACTAAGTACTATTTATTCACAATGAGCTTCAAAACGTTCAACACAAAATTTACTCAACTTGGTAGAAAACAGATTATTCTTTCTGCATGCTGAACCGAAGCTCGATTAATGCTCAAAAAATTGTGAGAATATTTGCTAGGGAGTAGCATCAATTTGGTATGACTGTTGGCTCTACAGTTGTAATTCATTTTGAAAAAAGGGCACTGCGTAAACATGCCCTGGTCAACCCTATCTCAAAAATTTATTTTTGTAGATACTGCGGTTTACCTGCCCAAGGCAGTATTACTTTAATACCTTTCATTTACTGCATTTCTTCGGTTTTCAAGTTTATAATTTTTACAGTTTTGAGCTGTATTGTGTTTATTTTTGCACACAAATTCAATGCAGGTTCAAGATTTCTTCCGTAATTTAAATCGTATATAAAAAGCTTAAAATAGACATTAATAATACAGTAACTTGAGAAAACAAAAAAAATCTTTCAAAACAATACAAGCAAGCATAAAGTATAATTCTTTAAAGCAAAAATTTTGTAATTGTATTGGAAAAATGGTCACTAAAAATGATGAAAATTTGGCACTTAAAATTTTTTGCTTGACCTTAAAGCAGCATCGTTCAACGCAACTTTACATATTTATTTGCAAGTCAGTAACTATTTCGTTAATTTAAAATTGATATTTAGTTTCAAAGTTTAATTATTTAACAGTAATAGTTAAGTAATATTTAATTGACAAAAACTGATTTGTGCGAGTATCAACCAAAAATTTCAAAACTTGAAAATACGTTAAATCTATACCTAGCTCAATATTCTACAGTGAACATAAATTTATTTCCGTTTCATTTAAAAGTAAAAAACATCCAGCGTACAACATCTAACATCCAACCCTAAGCAACTAGCCTCAGGCATTAATTTGAATTTTGTTAACTTGAATTCAAATTACATTTTTAGCAATCACGAATTTCGATGGGACCCTGCTCATTGGGTTTCTTATATCTAAAAATGGCTTCTACATCGATCACAATTGAAAAAAAAAAAAAAAAAAACATAAGTTTAATTCATTATGTCGAAATTCAAATTACTACCAGGGATGGATGCTAAATGTTGTGTGCTGGATGCTAGATGATGTATGGTGGATGCTGTTTTTGTCTTAAAGAAATCGTCTCGTCTAAAGAGGAGATTGTCTGATATAAATAAAGTCGGTTCATTCTGGGGGACATAGACGAAGAGCCGGATGGCTCAGAAAGGATAAGACGCCAGTCAACAGTCAAGTGAAAACAATAAAAAAATGTGATTGCTATAACAAAAAAAAAAAAAAATCTTTAAAAAAAAAAAATAAAAGATGGTTAAGTTATTTGTTAAGCGATTTCTGCTATATAAAAAGTAGTCTTACTTTGAGACACAGGTTAAGTACAGGTATTGAGTCACTACAATTTCTTCATTTTATATAAACTACCCCATTCATACTTGAATATAGTAGAACTTGCTCATAACGAGCGTGAAGGAGCGCGATATTTGTTCGTTTTAACCGAGTGCTCGCAAAAAACGAGTCTATGAAAAAAAAGTTATGCATATTATACGTATTTTATTTGTATACAGTATCGAAGAAATTGGTTAACTGGCTTTGAACTGTCGTATTGTCTCTTTCTTATGTCATTGTTTATCGTAGAAAACTCATGGCCTGAAAAACCCACATTTGCACAACTGGTGCAAAATTTTGAAGTTTTTGAATAAAAAAGAGACTTCTTCACTTGTTGTTGGGATTTATGACTCCTCACTATTTTTCTGTTGACTTCCGGATGTTTCAGGTATTTTTTTTAAGGAAGCTGAGCTGGTTGGTGGAATTTAATAACAATTTTATGAATCACATAAGTATTGCTCACTATGTCCGGGGTTTATGCTCCTATAGACTTAACATTGCACCAACCAAATACTTTTGATTTAATCGTTAAAACCGTGTTCTCGGTAAATCAGGGCTCGTTATATGTAAGTTCAATTGTAGTTTCATTGTTTTTTTCTTTTTTTCTTTGTTAAAAGCAGAAGAAACAATCTACTAACTATAAACACAAAAACTATTGTTTAGTTTTCCAAAATTGAGAAATAATAACTATCAAATCCGTTTAAAGTTAACTACTAGCCTGGTTTTTAGCTATCCGGCCATTTACGATAAGTTTGAGCGACAAAATTTGAATATGATACAAAATAATTTGTTTCAATGAAAGTACTGAGTGGTTTGGGAATACTCCCTTTTATTTTCAACAATATGTTATTAAAAGATGAATGTTTGTTATAAACAGTTGCCTTGAAGTAATAAGAGACATAAACATTGGCAGAACACCATCCATGTCGTAACACAGCTGAATTCTGCGTCATGTTCTCGCAGATGTTTTGTGGGTAACATCGTATATTACTGCGTCACGGTCAAGAATCTCAAAAATTAAATCTATCGAAAGAAAATCATGCTACAGATCAATAGAAAGCTCTATTTTTTAGCTTTACAATATTTTTTGAATTATTATTCTACTACAACTAGGAGAGAAGTTACAGTCATTTGTAAAAACACACTTTTCACTTTTTTTTCTGCACATTTTGAGTCTTTTTGCAGGTCTATATTTTGAACAATTTTCAGAATAGATATCTAAAAATTGGCAAAATTATTTATCTTGTCATATGTGTCCTTCATGACGAATTTCATTGAAATCAGAAATGTTGAAGTCAAAAAAGTGATTTATCTACACTGTAAAAATGATTCAGAAACATTCCTGGAAAATAATAGGCAGCTGATGTGCCCAATTTCTGCCAGTAACATATCTCGCAAAAACCAGGAACGTTTTCCGATAAAATTCAGGAACCTTCCTGAAAAATCCAGAAATCTTCTCGCTTAAAGTAAGTCGGGTCTAAGGAGCTTCAGCGTAATCTTTGGTTAGTGATACTATAACAGTTGTAAAAGCAGTATCGCAAAAATGGCCAAAGCGAAGCAAGAATTGCAACTATTTAGTATCTCGTTTGATTGCAATTCTTGCAAAGCAACGTAGTCCATACTTATTTGCTCCCTTTGGGAGTTTAATCAGCATGGATTAGCCGTAATCGAATAGAAGCCAATGCACCTTATAAATACTCTTAGTTAATATTCAAACTGGGAGTTAAAAATATTTTTTTCAACAGAGAGAAGTCTGCACTTGGACAACTTGTAGCAATTCAGAAACCTTTTTGACAAAGATACTTGATAATTCCAGGAAGTGGATAAAAACCATTGAAATCCCGAAACGTTACACGGAAATACTCAGGAACGTTTCGGAATTTTTTTATAGTGTAATATAGAATTGCTCACCGGAAACTAGACGCGCGACGGGTTACCCCTGTAAACAGTATTTTCAGAAAAATCCTGAAAGACATCAACTTTAGTTTGTTTAGTTTTTTCAAATTTTCAGTTATTACTTGAATTTCTGTAGTTAAAATTTAAAATAAAAGAAGATATTGTACCCTGTAATACCCCACAATTATCTAATATTTTAGGGTAAACTTCATCCCGTTAAAAGTGTTTGTTGCTGATAGAAAAAAAAATACGTGTTCAATATTTTTAAGTGTCACTATTAGTGCAAAGTTTAATCCAACCGGTGATTCACACTTGGGTAGTGTTACTTATAAGTGTCACAGATTAGTGATTGACTATGTGTATTATTGTATGTGTGTCTATTGAAATCTGCGGTATCATTTTTCTTTTTAATTTGTTCATTTCTGTTCTTTGTAATAAGTAATAAACTTTATTATTATTATTTTTAAATATTTTTAAGCACTTTCATTATACTTTGCCTGATTGTCACGGAGTAATCTGAGGCCTACTTTTGCTTATATTTCAGCAACTAGATCACTTAGAGACTTCTGGATTTCACTAAATGATTTACTTAATCTTCTGGATTTCACTAAATGATTTACTTAATCTTAAGGTAAAACTTAAAGCTGAAAAATTAAAATTCTGAAACAAAATTATTATTTTTGTTAGGATGGAAAATAACAAATTTCATGTAATTTCCCCATTAAATGTTTAAACATAAACGCCATTGTTACAAATTTTGTTGCCTTGCAAATGTAATGCTAATAGTAATCATAATGAAAATTTTGAATCAAGACTTCTCTGGAGCAGGAATGAGTTTTATTCACCGACGTTGCTTTCTTAGGGTTTTTATCTTCATCCATGCCAATAACCAGTAACGGGGCTAAGTAAAGAGACATACTATAATCTTTATCATAAGTAACTTGTACGCTGTGAACCATTCTTTTGCTTATATCTCAGCAACTAGACCACTTAGAGACTTCGGAATTTCACTAAATGATTTGTTTAATCTGATGGTACAACGTAACGCTAAAAAAAGGAACATCTAAAATAAAATTTTGATTGAAAACGAAAAACTTTAGAATAACAGAATTTTAAAAAAAAAATACTAAGCACTTATGATAATGCACTCAAAAGGATGAAATAACTCTTCTGGGCCAGAAAGGACAATTTAAGTATTCCTGTAGTTTTCAATTATTCCAAGAAAAAGACTTCACAAACGAAGAAAAGTGCGCTCAAGTCATTTCAGCCGAACTTTCCCATTAAGAAAAATATGCATGCTACAAACTCAAATTTATGTTTGAAAGCTAGATAATGATAAAACATTCTCTACATGACTTGTGGGCTGCACTTTTCTTTGTTTGTGAAGTCTTTTTCTAGGAATAATTGAAAACTACAGGAATACTTAAGATAATTAAATAATAGTTATAAATAATAGTTATTTTAATTAGCTTAAATAATAGTTATTTTCTTACAAAAATAGTTATTTTATCCATTTGAGTGCATTAAGATAAGTGCTTAGTATTTTTTAAAACATTCTGTTATTATATTAAGTATACTGTCACCTAAAACTCTAAAGCGTCCCATTTTGAGGAAAAAGAAATTAGGTCACCAAATTCAAAATTGCCTTAAATAAGTGTAAGTCAAATAGGAAAAACATAAATCCACAAAACGAAGAGCATAAGCATAAAAGTCTCTACATTCTGTCCTCATCTTGTTTAAGTTTTTACTTCTGTAAATAATTTAGTTCGATGGCTGAAATAAACTCGTTTTCAAATAAATATTTATTTATTACGGAACCAGGCGCCAAAATGCATCTTTTTTTTTTTTTCGTTTCGAGTCACAACGGGGGGTACAGCAGCCAGTCTTCCAAGGTTGAAGAAAATGAATCCCGCGAATCCAGAAAATATCTCTCTCCCATGCTCAGTTGTTAGCTAACTGGCTATCTGCCCGGTGTTACGAAGATTTGCGCATCTGCTGGTTTTGGCCGTCTGCGATATTAAAGGTTGAATGATTACTCATGAAACGAAGAATGCTTTGCGTTATTTGCGGGGAATTTATGTGTAAAGCCTCTAGTTTTCTTTAAAATTCTTCCAAAGCGAAAAATACAGCATGATGGGGAACTAAGTTTAGCCAACGAGAAATTGATGGCTTGTTCTGGTTAAATTTATGGCGGGTGCCTAGAAGGGGGTGGGGAATAAATAAAACATTTTACGTTTGTGTGTTTGTTAAAATAGGTTGTGCTTCTGAGCGTAAGATAAACTTAATAATGGGGTGGTTTCCTTCAGTCAAAAGTACTACTTTTACTCATTGAAATGGATAGAATGAGCAAAAAAAAAAAAAAAAAAAATACATGAACCCAGAAAATACTCTCATTTTCTCACCAGTTTTTTTTAAATTAATTTTTTTAAATGTCCAATTTTTCAAACAAGGCGTGGTCTTTATGACGTCACAAATGATGCAATTTGGCGCATCTTTCTACTGCGTTTCCACGTTATGATAATCAAGCAGCGAATTAAAATTGCACTCTACGCTTGCTACCAACCATATCGTTGCTAATACACGTAAGTAAAGATATGAATTAAATATTTTGTTCTGTGAATGGCAACATTAAATGGCATTTCATCATTTGTGATGTCACATGACAGAAGTGTAAACAATAAAAACGCAACGATTTAAGTAATTTTTTAAAAATATTAAACTTAGTCAAATTATTTAAAAAATGGTCAGATCCTATGTTTTCAAGCATGCTCTTTCAGAAAAAAATACTGTTAAAGTTTTGGAAACGACCCCATTTAATACTTAACGCTTTAAAGCTATGGTGTGTAAAGTTAAAAACTGGAGGAATGTTGTAGTCGCTCATGGTATCTTTTTTTTTTTTTTTTTTTTGGCTCAAAATACGGAAATACGGGCAAAGTGAAATAGTTAAGATAATTTACCTTTTTCAAAATTAACACATTCAAAATCAGCTCTGAAAATTACAGAACATAAAAAGAGAACAATCCAATTTCTAATAATGCTAGTTTTGGAAAATTATTTGAAAATTTATTGTTTATAATTTTCAACGAAAGCTTCATTTTTTGCTCTTCAAAACTTTCCCAATGAATATTTAGTGTATTGATATTAGAATTTAATTAAATGGAAAACAACCAATCACTTCGAAAAAGAATTTCTAAGGACAGACAGGTTGAAATAAGCTGAAATAAGTGTTGCTTCATTTAACAATTTAATCCCCCACTTTTTTTGTTTTGGAAACAAATTTCAATTTCATCTATCAATTTAATTTATTTTGCATGAAAGTTAGCAAAAACAATGCACTCGTTCAAACTTAAAATGAGCATGAAAATCTAAATATTTGCGTCCTTCCCTAATAGTTAGCTTTTTTGCGAAGCAGATATGAAGATCAAAAAACCAGTTGTACAGAATTTTTTCTCGAAGCTACAAAAGTTTCTTTTCTTTCTCTCTTCCTTTTTTTTTTCCTTTTCTTTTCTTTTCTTTTTTTTTTTTTGAAATAGCAAATGGGGGGGGGGGGGCGGGAGTAGGCGATAGTCTAGTGTTCAGGGAAAAATTAGGAAAATACTTTTGTCGCTAGGGGCCGGTAGTAACATTGACATTACAAGCCACTTTTTGGAAATAAAATGTCACTTTTTCTGCTCTAAGTACTAAATGATATGTTTTTTTTTTAATTTGTTGAAATGAATAATCCTAAATACGTCAATTAGTTAAAATAATATATTTTTTATGATTTTGTTCAAACAGGTTGCATTTTAAGTTTGAAGGAAAACATGTTACACATTTTACTCCTTTGTACACTTTTAAGGTGATTAGTTTATTTTTTGTGGTTGCGATTGATTTTTTTCATTTCATTACGCGGTGCCCGGTGGTCATATTTTGTTCGTGGCACTTATTTTGTCCTTTATTAGAGTGTCATGTTCATTTCTTCTTCTGGACCGTTTCTAAAATCCACTCATGCTGCCGGCTAGTTAAAAACCAGGTTTGTATTGCCGACCACCTAGGCAGTTGCATACAAATTGAAGAAAGTTCATTTTTTTTTAAATAGCAGACTAATTACCAAACGTTTTGAGAAACAATTGTGAGTTACCTTACAAGCGGAAGTAACTTGAAGTTTATGAGAAATAGGGGAGAGTGTTGTACCTTGGGACGTTCGTACCTTGAGTTGGGACACTGCTAATTTCTAAGAATCTATTTTTAACAGCCATGTTTTTGTAATCTCTGATTGTAACCTTCACCACTGAATGGTGCCATAGTAAAAATCAGCATCAAATGAGTAAAATTGACGATTTTGTGAGAGAAATTAAATTTCATGACTGCAAAAAAAAAAAAAAAATTTCTTCATTTTTATTTCATTTTCGGTCTTTGTATTTATAAATTTAATCACTTGAATTTTCATAAAATATTCCGCCGAAACTTTTAGGGCAGGCAGACCCTTTTAAGTGTTTATTATAATTTTGTATCACAGGCATTAAACGGTAAAAATTATTATTAATAAGGTACAAAATTACAAAAATGCAGCCGACCCATGTGCAAACAATACTACCTATTGGTTTTTTGCTTCTTTAATGGTTTTACCATTTTAATTGAGCAATCAATATAGTTTTTGTCCATAGGCTCACATCTTTTGCAATTGAGCAAATGGTTCCGTGTAATCTCGAAACTCGTGTCTGTCATTTCTGTTCCTGCTTTTTATTTTAACAGTAAGTTTGATTTTCGTCCCACTCCATTATATTTATGAAGTTGCTAAGATTGTTTCTCAAAGTGAAAAAAATCGTCATCACATAAACTAACAAAAGTTTCTGAAGAATGGCTTTTATCCATCACTAGCGGTACCAGCACGGCTTTACCCGAAGTAGAAAATTTAAAAGATCATTTGGTTTGCTTGTATATTAACAAATAATGGATGATGAATTTCTCGCTGATTTGCTATGTTCATTTGCTCGCCCAGGTTATGGTAATTTGCTCGTCCACGTTATGGTAATTTGCTGGTCCACGTTATGATAATTTGCTCTATAAAATGTTCTTAAAATTGGAATAGAAAAAAAAATCGAATTCTCGAAAAATCGTTTCTAAGTGCTCACCCTCATGCTACAAACTAATTTTGTGCCAAATTTCATGAAAATCGGCCGAACGGTCTAGGCGCTATGCGCGTCACGGACATGCAGAGACACAGACTTTCAGCTTTATTATTAGTAAAGATAAAGACACTTTTCAAGTTTCAAAAGTATCAACGTAAAAAAGAAGATTTAGAACTCATAAAATAAGACATCAATAGTTTGAAAAATGCTTCGAAGTGTCATAAATGCGTTTTAGTATGTATATGTTAAAAAGCTCCGAAAATATCACCGCTTCCTTAACGTTCATATTGTGGCCGATCGTTTAAGGTTTCGGTCAATTACAAGACCAACGCCCAAAGACAACAGACCTTGACCTTTAAAACAATGAATAAGGAATATACGTGAGAGGCTTTGGTAAATATTCTGGACAAAATGAATAGGCTAATATTTGGATGAACTGTTTCATTGCGTTCTAAGTTTAAAAAAGTATTAATTTTCTTTCGTGTTTTAATTCTTTAATATTGTCGTTTAATGGTAACTTTTCCCCCCACTCTCAATGGTCGATAGCGTTTGCTGCTACGGAGTTTAATTGTGCATCTAGTAAAGACTACAACTGACGCACCGTCAGTTATTCTGTACAGCAAAAATACGGAAATCAGCCACCAAAAAAGGCCATTATCACAAGGGTGCCCAACTGAGGGGGGGGGGGGGGACGCAGACTGTTCTATTGAAATTTTTAGGAGAGGGATGTTTTGATGAGTATTTTTCCATTTTTCCTTTTTTTTTGGGGGGGGGGGGCTCTTCATGATATTTAGTTGAGTGCACCCTTTGTGTTAAGGGGTGGAGCATCCCTGAATGTCAGGCTGTTTGTGAACAAATTCGCACGAAGCGGTAGTGTGGCGAATGAAAAACGTCCTTAGACGACCATTAACATCTGACGATATCGGTTAGACTGAATTTTAACACAAGAAGCCTTTATTGCTGGCTGTTTTCCGTATTTTCGCTGGTACATGTGACCAACCTCTTAGTATGTTTTACTACCCAGTTTCCAGCAAACAATCGCTATTCCTTGTTTCATTGAGAGCATTTCTTCGATCACCTGTGAAAAAAATCAATGCATTATTGTTTTCATGGAAATGAATCATTATTTTTGGAGCACCCTGTATTTAACTTTGCTGTGAAAAGTTGGTCATAACTCGTTTCACTCGGCGTCAAAATAAATCATTGCTTGACACCTTACGTTGCATTATGTCAAAAGAATATTTTCTTTCTTTTCTAATGGGGCTGCGTTAAAAGCACAACCATTTGCAGACCTTGTGCGATCCCCCGATATAACATCCATTCTTTTTTCGTGCACCACTATCAGCGGATGCTTTTAACACGAGAATTCTCACGCCTAATTTTTCTCACTGATGGAAACACCTGCGCTCTCTTCGATGCAAAACTGCACTAGGAATTTAATTTTGACAAGAGCACTCCAAGTCAAATGAGTACTTGAGGGCTCTTTTACATGCCGAATAATCATACGTAAAGGAAGATGCCGATTTTCTTCAACTTGAAAATCCACAGGCTCGTGCCAGGTTCAAATCTGCGCCTGGGGTATGAGAGGCTAGCGTTTAACCGCTACACCACTGTGTCAATGAAAATTTAGATTAAATTAAAGCCAAAACACCTAGCGCAATCGAAGTAAGAGATTATCAGGATTTAAACGAACACTATTTCTGTTAAGATAAATAAGATAAATAAATACCTTTGTGCTGAACAGTAAAGTAAGACAAAACAAAGTTAGAAGAAGCACAAATTTGTAAATTACAGCAGACACGTGTTTCGGCGTTACAGGGAACGCCTTTTTCAATGCAAAAAATAATGAGCTTATGGATGAAAAGACAAGCTCATTATTTTTTGCATTGAAAAAGGCGTTCCCTGTAACGCCGAAACACGTGTCTGCTGTAATTTACAAATTTGTGCTTCTTCTAATGTTGTTTTGTCTTACTTTTACTATTTTTGTTGCCTTTTTATATTCCATGCTAACAAAAAAAATTTCACGGGACCTGCCATGCTTTAATTAATTTTAGAGCATTAAATGAAATTGTGTACCACAAAATATAGCTTTAGTAATAACAAAAATTTAAAACAATACAGTTTGGGGACACACGTGTCACTCAGTTCTTGGAAAAGATCCTCTAGGAACGCTGTTTCTTAATTTAGTTTTTATTGCTTAGCTTTTGGCTTTACTTCAGACTCACGACTAATAATGATCAAGAATCCCTTCCCCATTGTTTGCCATTTCACGTGAAGCGTGATTTCTTATTGCACTTCATTAAGAACTCGACGCTAAAATAACTTCACGCTTGTGTACCACCTGGCACCCTAGAATTGTATACCGAAGACTTTTTTTTTTTTTTTTTGATTGGAGGAGATTTGATTTCAGGATTGCTCTTTCACTATTCCGTACCTCGGCATTCTTCGGGACAGTTCTAGAACATATGTGTCTCCTAAGTTTACACTGTAAAAACGATTCAGAAACGTTCCTGGAAAATAATAGGCAGCTGATGTGCCCAATCTATGCCACTAACATGCCTCGCAAAACCCAGGAACGTTTTCCGTTAAAACTCAGTAACTTTCCTGAAATATCCAGAAATCTTCCAGTTTAAAGTCAGTCGTACTATTGGAACTTCAGAGTAATCTCAGGTAAGGATAATATAAAAGCTTGAAACCTTCCTGATTTATCAAGACAGTTCAAAAAACAGTGTAGCATGGCCAAAGCTAAGCCAGAATTGCATATAGGTATCAAGCACCACACTTGATTGCAATTCTTGCAAAGCTACGTTGTCCATACTTATTCACTCCCTTTGGGAGTTCAGTCAGCATGGACGAGCCGTTCTCGAACTAAAGCCGGTACATCTTATAAACACTCTCAGTGATTCTTTAAACAGGGAGCTAAAAATATTTTTGACAACAGAGAAAAATCTGCATTCGGACAACTTGTAGCAATTCAGGAAACTTTTTGACAATAATACTTGACATTTCCAGGAAGTAGGTAAAAACCATTGAAATCCCGAAACGTTACACGGAAATAGTCAGTAATGTCTCGGAATTTTTTTACAGTGTAGAATTTATTTCATTACAAATGATTTAGATATTATATTATGAGAATCTAAGTATTAGCAAAAAAAAAACTTATTGCTCGTTTATTTACTAGAAAATCGCCCCGTCAAGATATGATGAGTGAAAATTGTTTCTACATTTGAACGAAGCAATTGCCTGTTTGATGGTATTTTGATAGTTGAAATTTTAACCCTAACTCCAATGGATTAACCCTAAACTCCAGTGGATAGCGTTCATTGTTGACCACTTTTTCGTTTCTTTAGTGCCCTAAAATGACACAGTCTTACCAGTAAAACAGTTAAGTTACCGGATCCAGTTCAGCCTTGTCACAATAAAGCCTTTCCCTGCATTTTAAACATTACCAAAGCATGTTATCAAATTGTCATGCCATGGCACGAGTTTCATTGTTGAAGACGTCAAGAGTGTTACTCGATCATTGGCTATTATATACATGAGGATTTATTTTTACCGCAGACTTCCAGATTCTACCGTGAAAATTATGGTTCTCAAGGGGTTATTCACCTTGTGATTGATAGATAGCCAGTCACACGATCCATTGCTTTATGTGGCGAGTGAACCTTAGAAAAGGCAATGTCGTGTCAGGGTTTTTGGACCTAAATTAAGGCAATGCCTTGTAATGGCGGTGGGATTTGATTCTTTTCATCTGCTTTAAACGTCCGCCAAGTCGAATGAAATTTATTCTGGTAAAATTATTATAGAGCAAAAACAAACGGCGTATCTGGTAGCCTTTTTTTCGAAGAAATATAGTATTTATTTTTCTTGTTTTACTTTATTTATTTACTTATTTATTTAACACCTTATTAGGTAATTTATTTATTGATGATTGTTTCATGCATTATGGTTAATCTTTTAAAAGTTTACGGTTTATGTATTTTCTTTCTATATGATATTTGGTATGAATTAAAATCTGCTAAGATGAATTGAAAATGAAATATTTTCAAGTAATAACAATGGGACCTACGGTTCAGCTAAGCGGACCCTTATGACCCGGCAGCAGATTTTATACACATATAGCTAAGAACATTCTCAATCAAAAACACCCTTCAGACAAAGAACAATTTTGAACAAAATCAGTTCATCTGCTTAAGAAATATGCTGCCACATACACAGGTACTCAGATATACACGTTTAACTTATAGGGGAGAGCGGGGACACTTGATCCCTCAGGAGACTTGTTCCCTCTCTCGAATCTCGACTCACTGCGCATGATTTTAATACTGGCACTATTGCTGAGTTTCCATGGTAGGTTTATATACCAAAGTGTCACATGTCCCGTATGATAGGGTAGAAGATTCAAAAATATGTTAAAAGTGGGAGAAGTACCAATTAGTCCGGGGCGCGTTTACGCAGTGCTCTTTTTTCAAATCGAATTATAACTGAAGAGCGAACAGTCCTAACAGATTGATTCTGCTCCCTAGCAAATATCCTCACAAATTTTTAAGCATCCGTCGAGCTTCAGTCTAGCATGCAGAAAGAAAGATCTGTTTTTTTCCCGAGTCGAGTAAATTTTGAGTTGAGCGTTTTGAAGCTTATTGTGAATGAATAATACTTAGTTAAGAAAGAACAAATAAATAAAAAATAACACAATTTTATCGTTTTTTGAGAATTGTATTTGTATGAACTGAAATATAATTAAATTTTTTTGCACATCAAAAATAAATCCAAACTTGGCATCGGGGCAAGTTTACGCTTTGACGACTGAGCACCTTTACGCACGTTCTTACTGTGCCTTACTTCTAAACGTGCCCTAACGTTTTTTTCTCTCCGAACTGTCTCAAAACTTTTTAGTACTTTCAGGCTTCTTAGTTTTGAAAATCGCCATTTAATTTTTAATCGAGTTAAAAATTCGTATCTTATGGCTTACAATCATGTAGTGCTGTCTTCGTGCCCGTTCAGCTTTTACTTCATTCAATATCCTGTCTGTGATAAATTTGCTTTATTTTAACAATGGTAAGACATTATGTTCAAATCACTAACAGAACCACGTTAGGTGCCAAAATAAATATGCGTAACGTGCCTCGCGTCCGGGGCAAGTTTAAGCAATCGACTTGGACTCAAAAATAATTTTTTTAACGGTTAAAAATACAAACTGAGCAACAACTGCATATATCAATTTTGGCTCTATTAATTGCTTTATAAAACCGCAATCTAAAATTTCCTAAGTTAAAACATAAAATTTAGAAAATTCATTGAAAAAAATCCGCGTAAACGTTACCCCGGTTTAGCCCAGCAATTTTCGCTACAATTTTGAAATTTGTTTGAAAAGTATACTTGGGGTTACTTGATTCTTTCGAACCAAGGAGGCGATACAGGAGTGTCCTTTAATATGATTTTATACCTAAGTGTACTGTTATTCTACTTACTGTTTAACAGAAATGCAGCTGCGTTACAAAATATAACTTGCAGATAAAGTAAACACACTATCAATAAGATTAAGAAAGCTTACTTGGGAGAAGTGTTACGATATCCATAGACACGGGGAACCGGTTCCCATATCTATGACGTTATCACACTATAAAGAAATACCCAGGACTATATATATTTTATACATAGATTATAGGGTCCTGAAAATACCCATAACCACTGACTTTTAAATCTGCTATTGAGCGTATCGGATGCATTACTTTTCCAAAATCATTGCTGAAAATTCAAAATTAATGGATTATCTTTCTTTATTTTCTTGAGAATCATTAATTTTAGTTAATTGTGGTCAGTTTTGAAATACGTTTACTGTTTAATTTATTTTCGGTCTCTTATAACTTATAGTAAATAAGCTAAACTTTAACTGTCTTTTTAGTATTTATTTTTTAGTTTTCACCGAATACTTATACTTGATCAAGACCGGTGAAGAAGAATAAGTTTCTTTAGAAATTTTAGTTTTTCATATTACAGAGTTTAGTTTGTTTGTGAAAAATTAGTTTTAATAGCTATTGTTTTTTTCCCCCGATTTGACATACACAATTTTGTTTTTTTTTTTAACAAATAAATACTAAACACGAATCTATAATAAATGTTTTACTTGTATTTAAAACACTTATAAGGACACTCCTCCTCCCCTGGGATTTCCTGCAGACTGGGTTCAAGTCTTCTGACAGAAAGGAGACTTGCACTGTAAAAAAATTCCGAAACGTTACTGGTTATTTCCGTGGAACGTTTCGTGATTTCAGAGGTTTTCACCTATTTCCTTAAAAAATCAAGTATCTTCGCAAAAAAGTTTCCTGAATTCCTAAAAGATGCACGAATGCAGACCTTGCACTGGTGTGAAAAATATTTTTTGCTACCAGTTTAAATATTGACGGAGCGTGTTTATTAAGTGTATCGGCTTTAGATTGTTTATGGCCCGTCCGGATTGACTAAGCTTCCAATGGGAGCAAATAAGTCACTGGATTGCTACAGCCTTGCGAGACGGGAATTGCAGGCAAGGAATGTTCTTGCTTGCAATTTTCGTGTAGCTTGGCCGTGGTTGTACTAATAATTCTTAGTAAATCAGGAAGGTTCTAATCAAATAAATTAAACCTATTTAATTTTTCTACAAGGAGCACAACTGGTTTTAATAGGGGAGATTTCTTAATATTTCAGAAAGGTTACTGAGTTTTATCGGAAAACGTTCCTGGTTTTTGTAAGATAAGTTACTGGCTGAAATTGGGCACATCAGCTGCCTGTTATTTTCCAGGAACGTTTCTGAATCGTTTTTACAGTGTGATCCTTTTCCCTAATTTTGATGTTTCCTAAAATATTTCATTGTAATAAAAAACGGCATACCATATTGAAGGGTGAAAGACTGTTCAAAACATAACGTGAGATCGTTTAATTCTATTGATTTAAACAAAACTTAAAAGCTCCAACCAAAAAGAAGATCAGCTGTCTCCAGTGTCCCTTAACCTCTCTCTTTTGTCGTCTGGGTTAAAAATCAAGATCACTGCTATCTCTAAAAAGTAAGAGTAAAGAGCACTTTAATCGTTTGTGTCCACCCTCTATAGGTATGTCCATTGAACCCTTTTTTTGGATGTCATTTTTTAAAGGCTTTTGCATTAGTTTATTTCCAGAATTTATTTGTTGGAATCACTTAAACATTACTAAAAAAAATTCTAATTTTATTACTTCTACCGAGTTGTTCTTTTCAACAGAACAATAACTTTAGAATGTATTCAGAAAACCTTGTTCGCTTGCCAAGCATTTTTCAACTCTTTAAGTATTCAAAAGACAATACCACGTTGCTTAAATACCGTTTACGTTGGCAGCGAAATGATACTCGTAGTAGTTAAAATTCTTTGATATGCATCATAATCTATCCAGAGTGGCACAAATCGCATGCCGAACATAACGGTTGTCCATCATTGGCGAAACTTCGAAAACGTTACTCAATTTAACCACATTAAAAGCAGTCAAAATTCATTTTCGGATACTTAATAAACAAATTCATTATTTCAAAGATTTCCAGAGTTTGTTTTGGCATTTTTGAAAATATGCTTAGATCAGCGGTTCTCAACCTCGATACACGCCTCTCTTAGGGGAGAGTTTTAAGGGAGGGTTGAGTGTATGAACACTGTAAAAACGATTCAGAAACGTTCCTGGAAAATAATGGGCAACTGATGTGCCCAATTTCTGCCAGTAACATACCTTGCAAGAACCAGGAACGTTTTCCTTCTAAAATTCAATAAACTTCCTGAAATTATCCTGGGCGCCTCCTGAAAAACTCAGAAATCTTCCCGTTAGAAGCTAGTTGTGTCTCTGAAACTTCAGAGTAAACTTAGCTAGGTATAATATAATGTCTTGGCACCTTCTTGACTAAATTAGAAAGTTCCATAAGCAGTGTTGCAAACATGGCCAAAGCTATGCCAGAATTGCAAGTAGGTATCAAGAATTTTACTCGCCTGCAATATTTGCAAAGCAACGCTGTCCAAACTTATTCACGCCCTTTGGGAGCTTAGTCAGTAAAGACTGGCCTTAATCGATCTGAAGCCGATACACTTTATAAATACGTTCATTTAATCTTTAAACTGGGAGCTAAAAATGTTTTTCACAACAGTGAGAAGTCTGCATTTGTGCAACTTGTAGTAATTCAGGAAACTTTTTGACAAAGATACTTGATTTTTACAGGAAGTGGATGAAAACCATTGAAATCCTGATACGTTACACGGAAATACTCAGTAACGTTTAGGAATTTTTTTACAGTGAAAGATAAAATGAAAAGTAAAACGAAATGAAATTTTCTCAGTTTTGTAGACAGAAGTGACATTAAATAATAGTGTTATCTTTCTCATTATTATTGAAAAAGTAACTGATGAGCACGCAAACCTTATCTAGATTCAAGATAACCTTTTTTTAAAAAAAAATCTATTTATTTCTCTGCTTCTTGGATTTCGTACGTTCTTATAGTAATGTGTTCAAAATGGGGTGGTTTCCTTCAGCCAAAAGTACAACTTTTAGTCTTGAAATGGATAGAATGAGCAAAAAAAAAAAAAAAAATTACAAGGACCCAGAAAATACTTTCATTTTCCCAACAGTTTTTTTTTTAATTAATTTTTTAAAATGTCCGATTTTGAAAACAAGACGTGGTCTTGATGACGTCACACATGATGCAGTTTGCCGCATCTTTCTATTACGTTTCCACGTTATGATAATCAAGCAGCGAATTAAGATTGCGCTCTACGCTTGCTACCAAACATATCGTTGCCAATACACGTGAGTAAAGATGCGAATTAAATATTTTGCACTGTGAATGGCAACATTGAATGGCACTTCATCATTTGTGATGTCACACGACAGAAGTGTAAACAATGAAAACGCACCGATTTAAGTAATTTTTTTTAAATATTAAACTTAAATAAATTATTTAAAAAGTAGTCAGATCCTATGTTTTTAAGCATGCTCTATCAGAAAAAAAAAATACTTTTAAAATTTTGGAAATGGCCCCATATTAAGTTTTGTGCAACAATGTTGATTATTTTGTATAAAAGTATGTAGCTTCAGTTAGCTTAATCAGTTTCTCATTCTACTACTTACATTAACTGCATATGATGGAGAGGGAGCGTAACCTCATGTCTGTGTTCAAAAGGGGGTTTAACGCCTGGAAAGCTGAGAGCCCCCGGTTTAGATGACTTGGTTCTTGCACAACTAAATTATGTACGTTGTCTGTTATTAAAAGACGTTTGGAACTAAAATTATATATAGTGTTTCCTTTCAAAAATATATTTTGCGTGTGTTAAATTGAGATTTTGAGTTTCGAAAGAAGTTTAAAAAGAGGAAGAGAAAAAAAAAACTTTTTTTACGCTTGCGGTGTCTTACATGCGCACTGATGACTAGTCGGAATCTATAAACACGCAAGGGGTAGAAGTGTGTGGGGTGGGGGGCCCTCCTCAGAAAAAAATCATTATTTTTTGGAAAAATTGGAACATTTTTGGAATTTTTTTTTGCGCCAGTGTTGCCGGACCCCCAGTTTCAGATTAGGCTGACATGGCCTCTCGTCGGGCCTGGCGATAGGGGAAACTAGAGAGGTTCGACCCCCTTTTATCAAAAAAAAGTTTTCTTTTTTCCCCTACCGTTAGAAAATTTTCAAATTGACACATTCGTCATCTTGTATTGTCTGGCAACGTTTTACGTTATAATTGTTTTATTTAAACATATAAGTAATTTTTAAGGGATTTTTCAAAAGCATTCGAATTGGGATCAAACTTGATCACCCACTTGGGATCCCCACCCCCTTATGGGAAAGGGGGAAACCCCTAAACAGAGATTGAAATATTAATTACATTTTTTGAAATTTTCGCGTTGTATTTTGTTGTAAACCTATGATGCATACAACGTTAGAAGTTCAATTTGAAAATCAAATTATCCAATAGCTTCGATTTCTAAAGTGAGATTACTCAAAAATCTCATTTAAAAAAAAAAAAAACTGAAAAGGATTTATTTGCTCCCCTGAAATGTTTTACAAATAGATGTTGATCAAATCCTGTACTTTCAATTTTTCAAAGCTGTAACTTGAGAGAGAAAAAATTTTTTTTTGCTAAGTCAAAAAACTTTTCCTGAGAGGGGTGCGGTCTCTCCTCCCCCCCCCCCCCCCGTGACACCTCAACTTAATTTCAGAGTCTATAAAAATTGAAACACTTTAATTCTGAAAAAGTACTCCAATGATAAATTTTTAATTTCATCTTAAAAATTTCAATGAAAACATTGCACTATATTGCGGGGAGAGGTGTGGAACATGTTATACTGGAGCAATTTTACATAAAATGCGGCGGTGTACAGCTTTGTACGCATAGCTTTTACTGTACCTACATTTCCTGGCTGAATTTTAATTTTAATTTTATTGGTAGATTTAGAATTAATCTACATATGAATATTTTAGGAATAACTACAATTATTGAGTGTTGTAACCAATGAATCATGTACTGATTTTATTTTGTACTTTTTAGTGATAACCAAGCTTTCTTAGATAAAGTCTTCCGATTAAAAAAAAATTATATTTCATCTGATCTTTTGGATTTGCGCTTTCGTATCAACACTTATTTGAATTTACCAAGCACCGTCAGAAGTTTCTCGACTTGCTTAAGCGATACACTCATTCCTTTTACTATTTTATAACTGGGATCGAAGTGAAAAATATATTATTATTTTCATATGAAAATGATTACTTCGAAAATGTTAGGGAACAAAATTTTGCGGGCAGTTGCTATCAGTTACATTAAGTTAAAAAAACAAGCAAACTAGGACACTGCGGCGTAAATTTCGATAAACAATCAAGCCAGTTGACTGCCACAATAACAGTAACTTTCTTATTAGAAGACCTTTATACATGTAATCAAATTAATTGGTAGTCAGTATTTTAAAAATTGCAAAGAGAGTCAGTGAAAATTAAAGAAAAAAAAAAGAAACCCGTAGTCGGAGTCGGCATATTTTCGAACGGCTCCGATTCCTTTACCCCAAAATCAGTCCGACTCCAACTCCGACTCCACAGCCCTGCTTTTGAAACCAGTGTTTTCAGATGAAATAATTTGAAAGCGTTCGTTACCTCAGAGTCTTTTGATCGGAAAGGTTGATTAAACTTGGTGAAAACATTAGGTACATAGAGCATATGCGAGCGCCTAAAATATTTTGATGTTTAGATTCTTTACCATTAGTTTGAGTCCGAGGCAGTGGCGGATACAGCCGACGGGCAACCGGGCATTTGCCCGGTGGGCCGGTCATGTTTCAGGCCGATCAACTAACAGCGAAGTCTTTCGGGCATGTCTACTAACAGCAAAATGTAAATTTTGCGCGCATGTGTTTAGAATAACGCAAATTCCCAAAACACAGCCTCAGCTCCTCTTTACGCATGGGCAAAAGCTAGCGGATGGAGGGGGCAGGGCCATCACCAAGAGGCGGGGGGGGGGAGGATTTCTGAAATGGGGGCTGCCTAGGGCCTGATTAAAACACAGGCTGAGTAGGCCTAGGCCTGGGGCTCCATGTTCCTAAGGGACCCCGCATTTCTGCATAGCATTGCAACGATATGAAAAATACACGTATTTTTTTAAAAATAAAAAATTATGACTTATTAATTGGAAAAAAACTTCTTTAAAGGGGAATTTTTAATCATTCTGCCAGTAACGAATTTACTTGGTTACGATTATGAGGGGGCCCAAAGGGAATTCATAAATGCACATAAGTGATTTATACATAGTTGTGTGTTTAGACAAAGAGGCCTCCAAAAGTGTATTCGTGCATTAAAAATTTTAATCAAACACTGCATAGTCTTCAGGGGACCTCTAAATTAATGTGGACCTAGGGCCTCACTTTTAACTAGTCGGGCCCTGGGGCTGCCAATATATTTTTAGTGGTATAATAAAAAATAAATGAATAAATTCCAAAAAAAAAAAAAAACAGGGAAACCTTAGCGGCCGTATAAAGTTAAAATACTTTTGGTCTCTTTGACGCTTTTAGTTATAAATGACAATTCACAATTGCTATAAAATGCAATTTACAACAACGGCCGACGTGAGGTCATGTCAGCTTAGTTGGAGAATAGGGGCCCGGCTCGAAATTGAACTCGCGCAGAGGGTAATATACCCTAATTGTGAAAGGTGTAGAAGGGTGCCTGTGAAAAAAGTGACCTATGTCATTTTTTCCCGGATCCGCTTTTGCTCTCGGCGACCCTGTTTATAGCAATTAGAATTAAAGTGACAAAATATTTTTCCCGTAAAATTATTTAAAAAAATGCAATTTAAAAATACCATTGAGGAGCAAGAAAGACTTTACATTATTAAAATTATCAAATCAAAGGCCAAAGGATGCCAAAATGTGAGTTTCAAACATTTTTTGACGAGCCATAAAGTATTCTATACCCTGTACAAACTCACGGTTTCGGTCCCCTCAGTTTAAAAAGAAAATAAGTTGATAAAAACAATGTCGAAAGAATTTCGGTGGTCCCCAGAACCTCCCCCCCTCCTAATATCATCGAAGATCGTGGAAAATTTAAATTTTTGGCTTCAATTTTGAATAACTTCATAAGAGAACAGTCGAATCCACTCCCGCCATAACATGGAATTCCAGTTTCGAAAATTTGCTGGAAGAAAGTACTCGAACCCCTCCCATTTTTTTAACATTCCCAAAGATGGCTAAAACTGTGTTTAAATTAACAGTATCAAAAAATTTTTAGGAAATTCCCCCGTCCCCTCCTCTCTTTTGGCATCATCAATGAAGAACGTTTTAAATCTCGTTCTTAGTGCTTCAATTTCGAAAATTTTCCGGGGTAAGCCTCTTGAAAACTTTTTTGTCTGTTGTTGTTTGAAAAAAGTTTGAAAAAACTTTGTTTGTCTTTTTCCTAACATCACTGAAGATCAGCAAAAATTTCGTTTTTGCAACTTAACTTTCGAGTAACTGCCGGTGCCCTAGTCTTTACCAAAAAAAAAGGCTTTTACGACTTCAATTTGAAAATTTTCTGGTGGATGGCCTCGGAATCTATCTCGACGATAAAATCACCAAAGATCTTCTTAAACGGCGTTTTCAGAGCTAACATTTTTTAAAAAATTTCAGAGGAGAGCCCCCGGAACCGCTCTTCATACCATATAATCGAAGATAATTTAAAATTCTGTTTTTGGATTTCCACTTCCGAAAAATTGCAGTAGGAGAAACCCTGAACCTACGCTCCCCAACATCACCAAATATTGTCTAAAATTGAGTTTTAGGACTACAATTTCGAAAGTTTTCCGTGGGAGAGCCTCCCCCCCCCGGACCCCCTATTTCAGACTCTGTTAATCTTTCCATTAAGTTTATATTGCTAATACTTTAATAACTCCCAGAAGCCATAAAGCTAAGTCCTCTCTCTCTCTTTGTATTGATACATGCGTTTGAAAAAAATAATAAGGGGCTGCCAAACTCGTATACCCAACCCCTCCCACCAGGTTTTTGACCTCGCATCGAGTCTGGGGGTCGTCAGGGTATGGCAGTATAAAAAAGGGAATGTTTATGACAGGGCCCAGTAATGTATGTTTGTGTCGAGGAACCCATCATATTCTAAGACGGCCCTAGTCTTTCACCCATGAACATCGCTAGATCAGTTTCATATAACAGGGCGATTAAGTTACTTGTTATGACTGCAGAAAAGGACATACTAGCCAAGCAGTGTTTTCATTACGGAAATATTCAATCAAGTTCCGGGCATTATAAAAATATTTAAATGGACAATTACAATCACAATTTTCACCCAAAAAAAAACTTTAGCTAATATTGTATCAATTTGTTCACCATTAAGGCGCAGAAGTGTTCCTATCTGTTAAATTTTGTTTAAAAAAAACATATTTAGCTGTTAAGCATTAGAGACGTACCGAGTAGCACTTTGGCCGAGTAGCCGAGTACCGAGTACTCGGCCTTTCACTACTCGGCCGAGTACCGAGTTACCGAGTACTCGGCCTTTCACTACTCGGCCGAGTACCGAGTTACCGAGTACTCGGCCTTTCACTACTCGGCCAAGTTACCAAGTACCAATTATGTTTTAAGAAGAACCACCGACACACATGTAATGAATTTTGAACTTATTGTAATAGTAGTACTTCTTGTCCATATAATATTTTTTAAAACTTAATTCCTGCTGAAATTTAATTACGCATTATATAAACAACTAGGGGGCTATCGCCCCCTGCTCGCTATCGCTCGCCAACCCCCGGAACTGCTTACGCAGTTCCCTGTGGATCGCTTCGCGATCCATGCTCGCTTCGCTCGCTCGCTGTATGCCAATACATTAGCCTAGCTAAAATTTTCCGTAAAAATTAAAGTTGGTAATTGCATTTAGGTCACCATCCATTTAACCAATATGAAAATTACGTTCATAATGTTAATTTGTCTGCTTTAGCCAGATTTTCGACAGTTTAACTTTGCTGTATGTAAGATGACTGCCTTGGCAATGTGCACAACTTTACCATTATAGATACAAAAGTGTCTGTCATTGCTTTGGAGAGATTGCACTTCTACCTGTTGGTCCGCGGAAGGTATTTTATTTCCCTTCTACCACCCATTGGAAAACCAATGAAGGCATTCCCCTATCCGCCACCTGGGGACGCGCCCTCTAGGGGTTACAGGCTCCCCCGAGGGATGTATTTACATTATTTACACTCTTATATATTTACATATTTACACTCTTATATATTCTAATCTGAGAAAACTTCCTCATATACACAATTAAAAATGTCCCGTTTGGGAGCCACAACTGACACTGCTTCAAAAGATCTTGTTCTTGATAATGCCACATAGAGCTGGCCATGACTAAAAACAGGCTCAGAGAGCACCAAACATATTTTCTCAAACGTTTGTCCTTCTTGTTGTTATTCTGAATCCTTGCCACGTCACGAACAAAAAATGGTTTAACTAAAAACGCGAAAACTCGCCAAGGCTACTTTGCTTGCACAATACTAAAACTACTATAACCCTAAACAAATTTGGCGAAACCTTTCAGCTGAGAATAAAAGGAATAAAGTAAATTCTTTCTCGGTTATTCATTTTGAACTGAACTGTCGTACTGAAGCAGAGAATAGACGACGCTCAAAGCGCCTACGCGTTCAAAACAACATTGCCGATGAACATGATTGTGGAGCAATGTGTGAAGAATGCGAATTTTGTGGTGCTCTTTATTGGCAGAAAGAGCACCACAAACTGCAAATAAATATACTAAATGTTGCCATGACGGAAAGGTGCGGTTACCGGCATTGTGTGACGCACCTGATCTGTTGAAGGAACTGCTGACTGAAAATTCCCCAGCCGCTAAAAATTATCGGCAGCGAATCAGAGAATACAACTCTGGAAATGGCTCGTCTTAAATTGGATTCAAGAACGGTTTCCTGCCTTCTTTGAGCTTTTCTTTGCTGATTAAGGTTGAAATGGGCCACAGCCCGACTCAAACTCATCTCAAAAAAAAAAAAAAGTTCGTTGAGTATTCTGTGATTCAAGATTTCAAAACAACGTAGAAGTTTGTTTACATGATTTATCGGCGAAGTGTTGCCAACAGAGGTTTAGAAATTCACCCCTTCATTTGCCGGCACGTAAGAGAATTATATATATAGATTTTGTTTGTGTCAAAAATTTTACAAAAAAATTATTTTTAAAATTAAAAATAAATAAATAAAAGGTATGATTAATCAAGTTGGAATTGAAACAATATACCAATCAATTACCTATAGTTCTAGTCCGCCAAACATAATATAATTTTTAAAATCAGATAAAACAAATGTGCAGGAACACTGCAGACACGTGTTTCTGCCCCCGCCCCCGTTACAAGGATCGTCTTTTTCAGTGCATAACATGTAAGCTAAAGAATGTAAAGACATTTGACAAAAAAATCCGACTTTTGTCAGATGCCTTTAAATACAAATACAAATACAAAAGTGACGACCAGCAACAGGCTCTGGGCCCAGCTAAACTGGTTCCTAGTCAATTTACAATCCCCAGTGAAGATCAATGGCCCTCTTAAAACTATCTACTCCTTTGCTCATTACCACCTCTTCCGGTAAACTGTTCCAAGGTTCCACTACCCAGCTATAATAATAATTTTTCCTAACATCCATGTTAGCCTGAGATTTAAATAGCTTAAAACAATGGCCCCTTGTCCTGTTTTCAGTGCTTAACTTCAGCCCCGTAACATCTTTCATTTTAATAAATTTAGACAACTGAATCATGTTCCCTCGGTCTCTTCTTTGCTCAAGACTGTACATTTTTAACCTTCTAAGCCTGGAATCATAGTCTAAGTGAGAAAGTCCATTTATTAGCCTTGTAGCTCGCCTTTGAACCCTTTCCAATACATTAATGTCTTTCTTAAGATAAGGAGACCAAAACTGAACAGCATACTCCAAATGAGGTCTTACCAAACTTCTATATAAGGGCAGAAGAACTTCTTTAGATTTGTTTGAAATTGATCTATTGATAAACCCAAGCATCTTATTGGCCTTGTTACTAGCAATGCTGCACTGTTGGCTAAACTTAAAATCCTGACTTATTAAGACCCCCAGATCAGTAACTTTGTCTGCCTGACTAATGACTGAACCTTGCAAATAATAACTTGTACACTTATTTCCATGCCCTAAATGTAGCACTTGACATTTCCCAACATTAACAGCCATTGTGCATTGAAAAAGGAATTCCTTGTAACGCCAAAACACGTGTCTGCAGTGCTCCTGCACTGTGCTTATAACGTTGTTTTATTTAATTTTTTTTTTAAAAAAGGTATTTTTATATTTTTATAACTAATTTTTCTTTGTTGCAAAAATCCATTTTTAATGTTAATACTAGCTGACCCGGCGAACTTTGTTCCGCCTTATTGGCAATAAATAAGCAGATTGTGTGTTTTTTTTTTTTTTGGAAAAATTACAAAAAAAAAAAAAATTAAATAACTACATTAATCATTCATTATTATTTCTGTATTTTAGTACATAGGTTGCTCTTCACTTAAGTACCTTGTGATACACGACATTTTTTGTTTTATTATCAGGCGCAAAAACAAACAACGCAGATGGTCTTCCGACCCGTGAACATGCCACGTATAATTGACCATGTGAAAAACATGAATGTTCTAGATTTAAACCACAAACTTTTAAGGATTGGCCTTGTGATTTGTTGATGGTCATGGCAAATGCAAGACGTATCGGAAATTGAAGTCTTTTAAATTCAAACGGCATATCGGTTGGGATCATCGGGATCCTCGGAATGAGAACTTCCTCACCTTTGAATTTTCCTATCATTATCGTAGCGTAAATTACATTGTTCATCAATTTACTAACCACCAAACGCGTACCGTTGCACAGTTTTGGTTGGTTTATGTTTCGAAGCATGATTACTACGGAGCCAACCTTTAGGCGTAAATTGTGCGATGGTAAGCCAGGCACGTCCAAAGAGTTTAAAAATTCAATTGGATAGTTGGTGGCTTCATCTTCATTTGTGACGCAGTCAATAGATTTGAATGAATGCATTGTTCCAATGATCTTATTTTGAATTATGTAGTTCAGGTCATCTACATCTTTATTCTTAGCCGCTAAAATTGCTCGCTCACTCAACCATTCATTATTTTTGTAGTTAGAAATAATATTTGGAAATACATTGTTGATAAGTTCGTCTTTTGATGAGACAAAATTACAGAAATTATTTGGAAATGATATTAATCCGCTCGATTCATCGACAGGTACTTGACCATTACCGATAGTCAGCAATTGCTCCGAGAAATCTTCAGCAGATGTATCATTAAGCAATGTAACTCTCATGTTTGTTGTCAGCTGCAGTTTCTTCACATAGCGCCATAGATTTGACGATTTGAGGCAAGCGTTTATTTCATCGGCAGCCGTAGATCTTGGAATTACTGGCAGTATTTGGCGGAAATCGCCAGACAGTAAAATCATTGCTCCTCCAAAACATCTCGAGTCATTGCGTAAATCTTTTAATGTTCGGTTAAGTGCTTCTAATGCACGTTTATGCGCCATTGTGCATTCGTCCCAGATGATGATTTTCGATGCCGCTAAAACTTTGGCCATTGCTGAGTGTTTTGCAATATTACACGTTGGTTCTTCAATAGTTTGAAGATTTAACGGTAATTTGAATGCTGAATGAGCCGTACGGCATCCTTCTAACAATGTGGCTGCTGTTCCAGAAGAAGCAACTGCAACCGCTATGTTGGATCTCGCCCGAACAGTTGCTAAAACTAATGACATAAGGAATGTCTTGCCAGTTCCACCAGGGGCATCTAGGAAATATAAACCACCATTTTCATCAGCGATTGCCTTCATTAAAGTAGCATAAACTTCCTTTTGTTGGTAATTCAACAGGTGTACATTCCTTTGAACTACTAAATCTAATTCCTGGTGATCATATTTACGTTCCCGTTCCAATTCTCGATTAAATGCGTCATTCATTTCACGATTTGGCGCTGGCATTCCTAACCTGATTAATAAATTACCGCACATGAGGTAACACATATCTTCGATCAAGAGTAAAGCACGATTATGTATCTCCTCATTCATCTCAATATCGTGATTTCTGGAACTGACACGACTTTGATGTAAAATATCTTCTGACATACTATCCTTGTATTTGTGCCACAGGTTACATGGGTTTGATGGAAAACCTGTCGAAATTATGATAGCGAATAATGTGCGTATCTGACTTGGAGATGCAGAGATAATGGCTTCAGCGATTGTCGTATCCCAATGGGTATCGTTTTCTAATAAGTTCAATTCTTCACATGCAGCACGATATGTTGGGAATATTACACCATTAACAGTTCGTAGTGTCTCAAATGAAGTTGGCCCACGCACATTTACCAGCAACAACCGCAAATAGAAACATTCATCATTCTTTGGATGAACTGTATACATACGACCAAGAGCATCAGTAGAATGCACATCTGGATACCCAGGAACCGCATCACCTTGCTTCCGTCTTTGAAAATTCTTGGATGAAGCATTCCAAGTGTAATAACGTGGCATCTCCGACTAAAGCAAAGTTCGTGCAAACTGATCGCTTTTGCAGATTGCAAAAAAACTGGTCAATGGCTGGAGGTGTTTCAGCACGTTGCGTAGCGTTCGAAGCCGTGAAATATACTCGTTGACCATTCTCCAGATGCACCGCCAAATGTATAACAGTAGGATGACGTTCGTGAATTGGAAATGCGAATATACGCCAAATCGCTTCATTACAGTTCACATAACGACCAACTTGATAGCGTGAAATTTCATCGTTGGTATTTGAGGATTGCAATCCAAAAACCGCCATATCACTGCCTTTCGTGACATATTTGCAAATATATTTTATTGACTTAACTGAATTGCAGTATTCAACGTTGCAATGTGTCTTGAACGTTTTAGAAATAAGTGGCGAATATGGAACAATCCAACTGTTGTCGACAACGAAATCCATTCTTTTCACTTTCGTTGTGACAGTTCGACCGTTGTCATCTGGTGATCGACGCCGATACAGCGGATACCCATCGTTGCCAGTGACAGTCTCCGCCGTTAATTTCCGTGGATATCGTTTAGAGCACTTTCCATCGACCATGCAAGGTGATTGGGGATTGATGGCACCACACGGTCCATGAATCATATTAGTAGTAACAACATCATGTAGGTCTGGATCGACTTCATGATCAGGAATCTCGGCACATATGATATCATCTATTTGGTCAGGCTGAATTCTTTCCACTAACCAAATAAGAATGTGTGCGTGCGGCAGGCCTCGCTTTTGCCATTCGATTGAATACATCCAGCATCGAGTATCTCCAAAGACGCGTTGTTTAACAATAAAGTTCATCAGGGACCGAATTTTTTGCCTGAATATACGTGCTGTGATGTCGTGTCTATCATTTGATGTTTGTCCGGGAAGCAGCAATTGAGTAATTTCTATCCATTTTGGATTACAGGTAAAAGTAATAAAGAGATCTGGCCGGCCGTAATGACGAACATATGTCATTGCATCTTGTGCATATTCATGCATATGACGTGGGCTACCAATGTACGTCGCCGGCAGAATAGGTAATCGACCAATATTAGCTGCATTTCCTTCGGTACTAACTGCATCACGTAAATGGACGTACTCCTCAGAACGCAGTTTGGCTTGGTTCAACCTAATAAATGTTAAACGTTCCGTTTCTATTTTTACATACATGTCAACGCAATACTGCTGAAACAATCGACGAAACCGCAGCAAATAGTTGTCAGCATTTTGACGAATCATCAAACGATATGAATAATAATTCATTGAGCTAACTTTCTTTGTAGTTTCTTCACCTGAAATTCAAAATTTGATAATTAACCATTTCAAAGACAAATAATACAGACATTAACCATTATTAAGATACTGATACTTTACCATTCAATGGAGTTATCATTTTAATATTAAAATAATATCCATCTTCTCCTTGCCAAAACATCAGTGGGTATTGCAATGCGTCATATGATCGATGAGTTTCAGATATTTGTTGCAGTTGCCCAGTATCGCGACGTGTAAGCACAATATCGCGTTTTTCCAATTGTTCACCAACAATCAGGATGGCAACTTCGTCTACTGTTGGAGCATTAAATGTGCGTTCGTGTGTTCCAGATGGTCGTTTATCTGCTTTGATGACAACTTTATAGTCATCATTTGGCATTTGCTCTAAAGCACTCTTAAACAACCTGACCAACGCATGATGTTCATGAAGCAGACACTGCAAGTCTTGAATAATTGCTCGCTTCATTCCTGCATTGATCCCTAGGCGTCGATCAAGTTGTTCTTCCATGTTGCCCATGAAATATATTTGTAAAAATTTATTCTGTGTATCTTCGAAAGGTAGTAATGATCCAATTCGATGGTGAATCTGTCCTTGTATCTACAAAATAAAAACCAGACAGTATTAACTGGGTTATAAACACTTTTTCTGTGGTCGAGTAGAGTTCAGTATTAGCAAATATAATACATACCAATAGATAAAGTAAGTTATTCTTTAACTACATTCTATGTAAGTACAAAAATAAATACCTTAAATGTCGGATTAAATCCTCCTTCTTCGATAATGTCTGCCCCAAATGACGTCATTTGGAAACAACTATTGTATTTTCGAGTATTTGCAAGAAAGTGGAGTGATTCTTGTGTTTCGCCACAAAGCAATGAATACAATGGCTCATGTGGCGGAGTCAACACTGGCAATTTCACTTTACCATTAAGGCAGCATAATCCAGGCGTTTCTCCGGAAAACTTTAATGCACCACAATACTCGCAAACAACGTCCATTTGCCCAATGCAAACGCTAGGATGCAAGCTGTAATCATTGCTGCAATCGTATCGAAACGCTGCTCGATTCAAATCAGCTAAATATCTTGTTCTGCGTCGCAAATTATCTATTTGTTGCCTTCTGTTGTTCGCTCGACGATTCTGCATTGCCAACCGAGCTGTTTCACGGGCTGCTTCACTTTGCTCTCGTGATTGAGAAGCACGAAGTCGAGCCATACTATCGCGGCGCTGTTCACGTGCAATTTCTTGTTCTTCTTCAGTCCTTTCATTTGCAGTATTTTGTATTCTTCTTGCATTACGGCTTTGTCGGGAAAGATTCGATCGTCTTGGTCGCGGCATTATTAATTAAACTTCACTTCACTTCAATCCACTTGTTAATTATTTATTTAATAGAAATAGTTTTAATATTGATTTCTTACAAATATCAAATTGTCATCCATACGTCAATCTACAAAATAAAAACCAGACAGTATTAACTGGGTTATAAACACTTTTTCTGTGGGAGAGTAGAGTTCAGTATTAGCAAATATAATACATACCAATAGATAAAGTAAGTTATTCTTTAACTACATTCTATGTAAGTACAAAAATAAATACCTTAAATGTCGGATTAAATCCTCCTTCTTCGATAATGTCTGCCCCAAAGCAATGAATACAATGGCTCATGTGGCGGAGTCAACACTGGCAATTTCACTTTACCATTAAGGCAGCATAATCCAGGCGTTTCTCCGGAAAACTTTAATGCACCACAATACTCGCAAACAACGTCCATTTGCCCAATCCAAACGCTAGGATGCAAGCTGTAATCATTGCTGCAATCGTATCGAAAGGCTGCTCGATTCAAATCAGCTAAATATCTTGTTCTGCGTCGCAAATTATCTATTTGTTGCCTTCTGTTGTTCGTTCGACGATTCTGCATTGCCAACCGAGCTGTTTCACGGGCTGCTTCACTTTGCTCTCGTGATTGAGAAGCACGAAGTCGAGCCATACTATCGCGGCGCTGTTCACGTGCAATTTCTTGTTCTTCTTCAGTCCTTTCATTTGCAGTATTTTGTATTCTTCTTGCATTACGGCTTTGTCGGGAAAGATTCGATCGTCTTGGTCGCGGCATTATTAATTAAACTTCACTTCACTTCAATCCACTTGTTAATTATTTATTTAATAGAAATAGTTTTAATATTGATTTCTTACAAATATCAAATTGTCATCCATACGTCAATACATAGCTGTCATTTTACGTCAATTACATAGCTGTCATTTGCGTTTTGTTATTCCAAGTCTGATTCTTTTTTGTTATACCACGTTTTATAGTGACTGACGTTTCATGTCAAGTCACACGGGAACGCTGTAGAACGGGATAAAAAGTATCCTATGTCCATCTCCTGGCTCTAAGCTACCTCCCTACCAATTTTCAGCCGAATCTGTTCTGCCGTTCTTGAGTTATAAGTGGTGTAACTAACACGACTTTCTTTTATATATATAGATTTCATATTTTCTATACTTACCTTTTTTGCATAATTTTTAAAAAATAAGTTTTATTAACTTTGGGGACATTAAAATAAAGATTTATTCCATTGAAGCATTACAAACTTCATTAATCTCAAAATTTAAATTTGACTTATAAATTTTAATTGTAAATGATTGCAGAATATAATGCTTTCTCTTTTTTTTTTAATGAATTTTAGTATCTGTCTTGGACAATATTCAATTTTTTGCAACTACTCGGTATTGGCCGAGTACCTGATCAGAATTTGGCCGAGTACCGAGTACTCGGCAAATTGGCCGAGTAGGCCGAGTACCGAGTAGTTACCGAGTACTCGGTACGTCTCTATTAAGCATAATTTCCTCATATTTAAGTGATATCCCAATCGCTAGATAAAATTTAATATCTATAAGAGCTATGGGGCCGCTACATCTCCTAATGCCAGGGCCGATTTTTTCAATCAATCCGCCACTGGTCCGAGGAAGAACTATCGTTCTGCTCTTTTATGTTGAGTCAAAAATGCATATAAGTGAGATTTCGCTGTTGTTTGTTGCTATAATTTTCACACTACATATTCTACAATTTATTTCGAGCTTTATTGTCGAAAAAGGGAAAGAACAGCTAGCAACGAACAAATGCCACAGTAGGTAACAAAAAGTAATTACTATAAAAAGTTTTCGTGGGTGAAAGTTTCGCAGTGTGGAGTTTACGCAGTAAAAATAATCAGCAGATCTTAACCATGCAACTTAATTTGCGTTCATGTAAATACGGAATTTATTAAATTTGTGAAGAAAATGTCTTTTGTGGTAAGTGGGCAAAAGAATATTTGTTTTGTTAAAAATTATTTTTTGTGTAAAAATTAGAGTAAATGCGTATTTTGAACATAGACGTTTCTATTATTTTGCAATATACCGTAAAGTGGGGTTAATTGAACCCGAAATTTCAAACTTTTGCGAGTTTTACACTGAATGCTTTGTTAAACTCATAATGGGAACTGATAACCTTGTTTTTACTATCATCTATACCTTGTTCTGCTATCATCTGAAGCCTTTTTTAAACAACAATTTTAACTCGTTATATATTGATCAATCACGATTGCTAATTGCTTTCACTTGATCGTCCTTGATGTCCGGTTCCTTTTCCAACACCACCACTCTCTGCAGGTCAGCTCCGGCGCAACTCCTCTGGTACTGAGCAGTCCCCCGGCACCCGCTGCTCCTGGTCGGTGGCGTCCATGTCCTAGACAAACGCACGCACGCTCATACACACTCACACACATATACACAGGTCTACGCACACACACAAGCTTACACATATACAACTATACACATGTAACCGCCCAAGAGGAGGCACAAGAACCTTTTCTAGAAGCAAGTGAGTGAGGGTAGAAACCAATGAGTAGGGTCCTGTCGCAACTCGTGATTGTAAAAAACATAATTTGAATTCAAAATTTCAAAACTCAAATTAATTCTGAAAATTCGAAAGGTTTTTTTTTCTTTTTTTAAAAATTGGAAAAAAAGAAATTTTTTTTTCTTTTTTAAATAACCCCGCACTGGGGCTCAGCAAACCCCTTAGAAAAAGCTGTAAAACAGTTGGTGGTATCAAGAAGGACCAATGATTTTGAAAAATAAACTGAAAACGTACATTCTAGTGGGCAAACTATTTATATAAATTGCAAATCTTAATATATAAAAATCAATGTCCTGAGATAACATATATATATATATATATATATATATATATATATATATATATATATATATATATATATATATATATATATATATATATATATATATATATATATATATATATATATATATATCAACGCACAGGCAATACCACTGAAGCCTCAGACTTGAAATTTGGCAGGCATGTCCACATGATTACGAAAGTATCCACTAAGAAAGAATTTTTCGAAATATCAATTAGTTTTGGAGAAATTAATTAAAACTTCTTAATTTCTGTGAAATTAAAACCTGTCATTGAAATTTAAATCCCTTATTTTTGGAGGCTTTCCTCCACTCAAATCATTATTCAGTACTTCATCTCAACTTTTGGTCGATTGCGAATTTTAAATTTGATATTGTTTTTGTTTCTCACGTGATTCTTCGAGGCTTTTCTCAAGTCAAATAATAATGTTTCTGTCTTTTGCTTTCATTTTTTCAAAACTAGAAAATGAAGTTTTTAAGAACATCATCACAGGCGGACTATCCTT
This sequence comes from Uloborus diversus, assembly GCF_026930045.1. NCBI lineage: Eukaryota > Metazoa > Arthropoda > Arachnida > Araneae > Uloboridae > Uloborus > Uloborus diversus. The sequence continues at coordinate 123,834,126 of NC_072738.1, forward strand.
TTGAATTTAGAAGAGTGCAGTTTCCTGTAAAAGTTTGTTTTGCAATAACCGTTAATAAGTCACAAGGACAGACATTAAAAGTAGCAGGGATCGATTTAAGAGAAGACTTTTTTTCAACACGGCCAATTTTATGTAGCTTGCTCCAAAATCAGTTAGTTCATCAAGCAGCTTAATAATTTTAGCTCCAGAAAAAAAAAAAGTTGTATACAAAGAAGTTCTTGCTTAAACATAGGTAAAACAACAAAATGTTGATGGCCTGTGTTTGCAAAGATAATCAATACTTTTAAAGGATCGTTAATAACAGTTAGAGATCGGTTAAGGACAAGGTCATATATATAAGGAGTCCAGAGGCCCCGGGATCCTCCCAAAATTAGAAAAAATTATAGGTAATAAGAAATTATAATAGGGGATTTTCAAAACTAGGCGCACCAAGCACTGTTAACCCCTGCTAATTCCATTTCCCGAGCACTACCGGGTACGGGAATGCTAGTTATTTATATAAATTAATATAAAATCAACATATACATAAAAACATATTTTTAGGCAAACATAATTTCTCAAATAGAAACGTAATCTAACTACAGCTAAAACCACTTGAAATGCTCATTATTTAAACATTAGAAAGAATGAAAAAACCCCAAAATTTAATGACTTGGGTGGATTGTTTTTCTCTGATATTATTTAATACCTGCTCTTCCTAGCTACTAAATACCACAGGATGCCCAGGCTTGTTTTGTGAGTGATCTTTTATTTCCTTTTTAGAGCTGATAGGGGGGCGGAAGACTGCCATCCTCTCAGGAAAAGTTTTTTGATTGGGTAAAAAAGTTTTTTTCTCTCTCAAGTTATAGCTTTGGAAAATTGAAAGCACAGGATTTGATAAACATCTATTAGTTAAACATTACAGGGGAGCAAATAAATCCTTTTCAGTTTTTTTTAAAAGGGATCTTTGAGTAATCTCTCTTTAGAAATCGAAGTTATTGGATAATTTGTTTTTCAAATTGAACTTCTAACGCTGTATGCATCATTGGTTTACAACAAAATATAACGCGAAAATTTCAAAAAAAGTAATTAATATTTCAATCTCTTTTTAGGGGTTTCCCCTCTTCCCATGAGGGGGGATTTAAAAAAAATAAATAAAATAGCCAGAGTCGGAGTCGGAAGTTTCAAAATTCAGGAGTTGGAGTCGGCAATTTTTCTTCCGATTCCGCAAGTCCTGGTTTGAACGCTGGGTTCAAGTAGCCCCAATTTAAGGCAACCAGTGCACTTTTACTAATTCATATTAGTTATTCTGTTAATTATATAGCTATAACCTTAAAACACTGTTATTTTAGAAGAATGCGAAATAGAATGCAAACATAAAACTATCTTGGCATTGATGATATCAGATGTTTCCATGAATTTACATGTGAAAGTTTGCAGACACAAAAAACAACTGTTTAGACAACTTGCAATCATAACCTCAATCAGAAAAAGGCGGGAATAGCAGAAACTTTGTTTCATGTTCCAGCCTTTACCTAGTACTGCTACCTGTCATGGAGAAAGTTTTTTAAGTCTATATATTGAGTTATATAAGAGCAGGACGGATTGTAAACACTTTTTTCTGATGGGTTCAAGTAGCCCCTGGAAGCTGAAGTAGCCCCACTTTACGGTACGCATTTTACTCCGCACTTGTAGCATAATTACAAGAAGATTCTTCAGCAATCAAACGACTAATGCACACAACATATCTTTATCAAACAGCTAGGCTCGTAGTCCTTTTCAAGGAGACCTACAGATCTTTCTCATTTTACTGAAAGAAAATGTTCATTTACTTAATTTGAGACAGTTCCCTGAAAGGTATTTTAAAGATCATACTTTATTTGACTTCTGATTTAGTGATATAGATAAATGCACCCTTGAGTAAGAAAAATTTCAGCGTAACTCTCTCTCTCTCTCTCAACGTAGAACAATCATTTATATTTTGGTGATTTTTTTTTTTTTTTTTTTTGCTTGTTACTTATTGCCTAGTCCCAACCTTTTCTCCTATGCAAACCAGTTCCAAACTCCGAAAAAAGTTGGCGAACCAATGCTCAAAAGGAACAAATTTTGCATAAAATTGCAATAACTTATGGTTTAATCGTGGTGGAAATAGTGACGTTCTTTGTTAACATTTATCATGCCCCCCCATCAAATAGTCTGCGCTACAATTACATTCTCTATTTCAAGCTATTCAGTGGAATATATCATGCAACGTCAATATAAATGATGAAGCAAGTATTATGACATTGTTCACGGCAACGCATTTTGGTAGAAAATCAATATGTTGTTAAGAATTTGGTCAATGTTGGTTTCAGGATTGCGTGATTTGAGTAACAATCTTTTAAGAGTAACGTTACGTATTACGGGACGCGGGAGCGTCCCGCCCCGCCAAGGGAACCAAACGTCAGCAGCCAACAGAAGCAAATCCACCGCCAAAGACGAAAGGAAATAAAAGCGACCAAGACCAAGATTACACAACAGAACAAGTTGGGGTTTTTTGGGTTTTTCATCCCTCTGTATCTCAGCCCCATGAAGACCCCCGGAGTTGATTTTCGGTACACTCAATCTCTAGTGGCCCCTGACGCCGTAAACCAAAATACAATCCCCTGAACCATCAGGGGGAGGAGGTATTAAAGTTATAAAATCGCTGTTCAAAAAAGTTTTCGCTTTCTTTGACTGTGCTACAGCCCAGACGAAAAAAGGAATCAAGCTAAAATTTCGCACACACATTCCTTGTGCCCTACTGATGTGCCTTTTGTGCCATTTGACCCCCCTCCCCTTCCCCCCTCGTTTTTACCCCCCAAATTGTACCTTCCCGGTGTTCTATCACAGCCCCCCCCGGGGGGCTACGGTAATGATTTTTTGTATACATATTCTTGGGGGGCCATTGAGTACATATACAAAAATTCAACCCCCAGGGACATCATGGACCGGAGTAACTGAAGTTTGAAAATCACTAATTTTCCCTAAATTATTATGTACTTACTCTCAGCTCAGGGCCGTCCCAAAGGGGGGGCGAGCAGGGCAATCGCCCCGGGCGCCACGAAATGAGGGGGCGCCGCAAGGCGCCCCTCATTTCGACGGAACACGAGAACATTCACACGTAAACGACATTTTCATGAGGGGCGCCTTGGGACGCCCCCTCATCGTATAAAATGCCCCGATTGCATGAAATTAGGGGCGCCTTGCCGCGCCCCCTCATTTTGTGTATCATAGATACACAATCATAGACACACAAAACAGAGATCTATTTTTTCCTAGGGCTTGAAAATATTCCTCTCTCTCTAAGTCTCCAAATTATTCGTTTCCTTTGTATCATTGAAACAGATACAATTTCTGAAAATTTAACTGTTTAGAATCAAACAAAAGGCACTTTTCCTTTGTCTAGTTTTTACCAAATTTGCTTGAATGTCAAAATTTTGAAACTTGGTTTTAAAAACGCAATTTTAGCCTTAAAAACGCAATTATAGGCCATGTTTATTGACGTTACGGTAAGGGAGGAGGCTCAGAGACTGTTTCCGATCGATTATTTTTTTAATATATTGAAAATCAATTCCTTCTTCTCCTGCGAGTTTTCGAAATTGAAGTTTCAGAAACGCAACTTTAGACAAACTTTAAAGATTGTATAGATTGGAGGATCTGGAGCATTTCCTAGGAAAATTGTTCAAAATTATGATTCAAAAAATTTAAGCAATGTTTTACATTCAGGGGCTACTCAACTTAAATTTTTTGTAAGTGTCGTTTAAAATAAAGTCCTCGATCCGTCTCTTAAGTGGCGACACGCTCCAGCGTCCGCCATTTTGTGTCGTTCCTCAACTTTCTCCCTATCTCAACAATGGAAAAATACAGAGTTTCGCTCATTGAAAAGTATCTTTTTATCAAAGAATATTTACCGATTTTTAATCGTAACTTATGTAACTGACAATATACATACAAAAATGTTGAAGTTTACATTAGTAAAATATTTTTTTTTATTATTAAACCGAATATTAGTAAAAAGGTGTTTTGAAAAAATTTTATTACAGTAATTTCTTTTTTTTTTCATATAGACCTTCTGAGTTACAAATTACTTGAAGTGTTTTAAATTGAAGTGTTTTAAATATGCGTTTTATTATTAAAAAGTTGGTGTAGTAGAACCAGGGGCGGATACAGAAAAATCACTCGGAGGGGGTCCGGGAAATTGAATAGCAACTCCTCCTCCACCCTGCCACATACGATGTTTCATATCAAAGTTTTCATTACTTTATTTTAAAATGTCTTTTTTTTTTAATTTTTTAGGATCTCATAAACTAATGATCCACTTCTAAGTACATACATATTATGTACTAATATACTTTGAATGTGGACGTAAAACATTTTTAACGTTTCAAGCCAATTAAATACTAAACCATAATAATGTTACCTAAATGCTATACAATTAGCGGTTTTAATTTTAGGAACAATGTCGTAATCATTATAACACGAGGGCAAGGTTATTCAATAAAAAAAATACCCATACCTGATTTGAGTTTTTAAAATTATTTTATAGTATAGTATTTTAACTGCAAAATATTATGTAATTAAGAAAATCATAGCTATTAAACATATAAGTTTTATTGAAAAATTCAGGACAATTTCTGTGTGGATTTGCAGTTGCTAATTGTTCTTGAAGCCATGATACAGTTGAGATAACATATTCATATTACATGCCGCCTCCATTAATATCATGGTTTTTCAAGAAACTATGATATGATTTCTTTCATTTTGCACTTTTTATAAGCTGAAAACAGAGGCGTAGGAAGTATATAAACGTAGGGGGAGCTGGGGCTCATGATAGGGATCCAAGGGACAGAAGCAGTAGCGCCACCAGATTTTTTTTTTTTTTTTTTTGGCGGGGAAGAGGGGGGGGGGGGGGGGAAGCACTGGAAAAAAATTACTTATTTGAAATGATTGTCGATCCTTTCGTCTTCCTCTCCCTTTCCCAGTAACGTTTTCAATCATACCTAATATATAAATTGAGGCAGTGAGAAACAAAGGGATGTAAGTGGATATCTTTAAATTTTGAGTAAAACGCGTTTAAAGATAACGTCTCAGGTAAGCCTTCATTGATATTTTTTCTAAATCATGCTGTACAGCAGCACCAACCAGCGCTACTAGTATTATCTCTCACCCCAAGACAGAGGAAAGGTTCCTCTACTATTTGTATTGGTTATCTCCAAATTTTTAATTTTGCTACTTACATCCTCTTGCTTCTCACCGCCTCAACAGTATATGGAGAGAATGAGGTGTTAAAACTTCTGGTTTTTTTGGAAGGGGGTCGGTCAGTTCTCGAAGATGAGCACATATCAATAGGGGGGGGGGGGTTCCTGGGGCTTCAGCCCCGGAAAATTTCCGAAATCTTAGTTCTAAAAACGTAGTTTAGACGGTCTTTGGTAATGTTAAGGAGAGAAAATGTTCGAATGCCCTCCCTGGAAATTTTTCGGAATTTATGTCTTTAAAGCGCGAATTCAGACCATATTTATGACGTTAGGGAAAATGATATGACTCAACGATTGTCCTCGATCGATTTACATCAATTTCCCAATATTTCAAAATTGAAGTTCCAAAAACGCAATTGAAGAGTCTTCAATGATGTCAGGGAAAGGGGGAGGTTCTAGGGCTCTCTGGATTTTTTTTAGAATTTGAAGTCTTAGAGAGCGTTCCTCAATGAGGTTATTGGAAAGGATTCCTTCCCCTTAAAGTTTTAGAAATTGTAGTTTTAAAAACTGAATTTTCATCCTTCTTTTTTGATATCAGAGAGGAGTTTCGGGTGTCGCTCTCCGAAAATTATTCGAGATAGATCATATTTGTTAATGTTAGAGGCATAGCAATGCTTTGAAATTGAACGGAATATTATATAATCTATCATATTGTGGAGGGCAAGGTGTTCAGTCATGGGTTCTATTCCGCGAATTTTCAAGAAATCGCTCTCTAAAAACGAACATTGCAACGCTTTTTAATAATTTAGGAGGTAGGGGAGGACTTCTGCAGCGTAGCATTTAGAAGACTTTCTTTTATGAGAACTAGAAACAGAGGAGAAGAGAAACAGTGCGCCTGAAATGTGTTTAAATAAAACGTTCGTTGTATAGTTCAGATAAATGTTAGTAAAAGTACTTCAGAGAAACTATGAAATATTGTTGGTGCTTTTTCTAACGATAATAAGTGAAAGGGAACATTTTTAATCGTGAAAATGGATATGAAAAGATTTCCAGAACCTCAAACATTTTGAGGGGAGTTCAAGTGCTCACTTCCACATGCATTTTTTTAGCATGAAAACATATCTGTGACAAAAAAAAAAAACCCTTAATTTTGAGAAAACAAAAAAAGAAGAAGAAATGTAACTTCATAAAATCTAAATGTTCAAAAAAAATTTTTGTTTTCAATAAACTCGCAGTTTTTAACATCGTAACAATGTTTACAATTATTAAAGTTTTTTTTTTTTTTTAATAAATATTCTCTAATGGAGATCTCACTACCGATTTTGATTACTGAGAACTTTTGTTTCTGTGTTGTAGTACCTCAGAATTCCTTAAATTATATTTATTTTTGCAAATTTTTAACTTCATGAAAAAATCAATCCCTCACAGTTTAAATATAACAAAATAATGGATAAAAAGTTTTTTTTAGTTTCTACCATGGGATAGCTCTGGATTTTTTTTTTTTTTTTGTATTATTATTATCACAGCAATGATATGTATCCGCAAAAGTAATTTCTGGGTATGTTTACTGATTTAAGTTGTTTCTTCTGACAATATTTTCAATTAAAAATAATAAATATAACTTTTATAGAATTTTAAAAATTTGTTCTAAGAATATGTATATCAGGCTTTTAGTCTATGTCCCCTGACAGAAGATCACTTTTGGTTTCGATAGACCATCGAATAATGATATTTTCGCAATCTGATCGTAACTTTTGATCGAAACGTGGAATTTAATACCCGAAACATACGATCATAATCCCTCGAAAATTAGTTTAGAACTATTTTTTGTTCTATAACTACATTGCTAAACTTTTGAGAACTCGCCTAAAGAATTTTCTTTGATTGGGGCTGAACTTTTTATGAAGAAATGAAAAAATTAAAAAGAGAAAGAAACGATGGATAAAAATGCTAAATAAATTTGTTTGTAAATTGGACTTTTTTCTTTTCTTCCTCTGCATTGTTTTTTTTTCTTTCTTTCTTTTCTTTTCTTTCTTTTCTTTCTTTTTTTTTTTTTTTTTGATAATCGCAATAAACAAAAATATTATATGACCACTCAGTATTTTAATTTAACTTTCGTTTCATATTTTGCAAGTTTGTTTTAATCAAAGAATTTAAAAGGATTCGCTGGAGATTCTTTAGATAGCGTCCGGAAGGTCAGATGTTGTTTACCTTAGAAACCTTCTTTTTGATACGTGTCTGGAGCACCTTCATATTTAAATACAAAACTGGCTCACGATTATCTCTTTTTAGTGGAAGTGTGAGATACAAATGACATGCAAAACTAAGAACATTAAACTGAGCTACAGTGTAATGTGTAATACACTTGCAAAAGACGAGCTCAATGTGGAGAGGGCGGAAAACACCCCTATGTAGATAACTAGTCTTTAATACTTTTCTTTTTCTTCCGGGAATCGAGAGGTTTGAAAACAGGGAAACACAAATGTACTGACCGTATTGACCACTCCATCTCTCCCCTTTCTTTGTTGGTTATTATGTGGAAATTCCTAAAAAAGGTAGATCTCATTTTTGAAATCAGGTTTGAGATAGACAATGTACTGCAAAAAGCTATACGGTTAGAATTTTTCCGGGGGAGCTGAGCCGGTCTGAAATATTATAGAGGGAGCTCAAGCTCCCCCAGCTCCCCCGCTTCCGACGCCTATGGCTGAAAAAGAAAAAGCTATTATTTCGCAAATAGCTTCCTGGATCAAAAATATTTTTTTAGGCACGCCTACACATTTTTTGAAGATTGTTAGTTATTGATTCCATCAAAGAAAAATAATTGACGAATCGCGATATTACGTTCCCTTGAATTCAAATCCAGCGAGTTAAATGTATAAATGTATTTCTGCCACTCTAAGACTCCAGTATGACTTCTTTAGCAAACAAAAATGCTCTATGTGTGATTCAAAATATGCTCTATGTGTGTTTTGTGTTCTGTTTAATTAAATATATTTAAAAAATGCTATGGAGAAGTCAATTAAAAATAGTGAATAAAATAGCTAAATAAATTCATCCTTTTGGGGGGGGGGCACGGCATCCTGCCCCCCCCCCCTCCTTATAAAAATCCACTACTGAGTAGAACAGTAGTGAGCTAAATTAACTATGTCATAAATTGTTTGTAACTTGGGCAACAGTTTGAACTTATTTATGCAAAGCAGTATCATTTATATTACTAATGTGTGTCGTTTTCTTATAAAAAATTATTCACTTCTAAAAAATTGCAAAATTTCTTTTTGTCTTAACTAATAAGGTTTTATTTTCAGCAGGACTCTTCCATTTTTTTTTTTTTTATTAACACTTTCTTGTTTTTCATTACGATTTTACATTAAAAAAATGCCTTTCATTTAAACCAGATTTTTAAAGATACTACTAGTTCTTAAAAATTCAATAAACTGATAATAAAATGTTTTAACCATTTTAAATTAATATTAAAAAAATAATAACAATAATTGAATTACTTGATACCAATAGGAATTCAAATAAAAGAGTGCATTTTACATCTGTGACGAACTGTTATAAATAGAAATAATGAATTTATTAAAAAGGTTTTCAACATCAAAGTAAAAATTAAACAAAAAAAGATTTTTTCTGGATAAAAAAAAAATCTTCACATAATTATATAACTTGGCTTGAGTTACATGTTACTATAATCTCAAAGAAGCTTAATTTTTTAATGAATAATTTCATACTTTTAATATCTTAATTTTTATGCGCAAAATAGATAAATAATTAACTTGGCAACACACTGAAACTCATGGCTATGACACAATTAAAAGCAAAACGACATGTTCTTAAAATAATTTTGCTACAGTTAGTGAGACATTTTGAAACTAACTAAACAATAGAAAATTTATATTAAAAATAAGTAAAATAATTAGTATATTTAAATTTTGACGGCATTGTTATCTTAAATTCACAAAAATCAGTTTTAAAAACAGGTCAAATATTTTACTACTGCTAGCAATTTATTAGGTGCCATTACATAGTTGAGCTTTACAATATTTGAAGGAACTATTTATGATGATTTTAGTGAAAGTCCTTATTATCCCATGAAAATTAACAAACCATCAGACAGTTCATGAAAAGTAAAAAATATTACAATTTCAACAAGAGTTTCAAAAAGTATCTGAAATTGCACAGCAGTATTGATGAAAACATTTAAAATACATAAATAATCTTTCAATGCTATTTCGATATAGTAATTTTGAACTGCTAGAACATCTTAATGCACTACACCAAGGCACCTTCACATAAAGATAGCGTTTAATGAAAAATACGAATAGCAAAGAGAAAATATCTAGTATTCCGCGCAGTGAAATCACACAGGCAACGACACAAAATGGCGGACTGAACCCACGTGACTGCCCGCCTCCAATCGCAGTAGAAAGCGGCGCACAGTGCATGGATCAAAGTGTCCACTTAAGAGAAGGATCCAGGGCTTTACTTCGGACGGCCCTGTCTCAGCTCATAGGGTTTGCTTATCTCGGACTGCAATTGCAAGGTTAGAACAGATCTAACAGTTATTCCAAAGTTGTCTTAGGAAATAAAATTCAATCAAGACTAAAACCAGACGTGGCTCCAAGGAAGGGGCAGGGGGGGCAATTGCCCCCCTGTCGGAAACGTCTTGCCCCCCCGTCGGGGAAAATTTAGTATTTCGTCGGGGAATCTGTTTCTTTGGCGTTTATCGTAAATGATAAAAATTTTCTCATATATGAACTCGAAAAAAAAATTAGTAGAAAAAAGTAGAAGTATCTTATATATATATATATATATATATATATATATATATATATATATATATATATATATATATATATATATATATATATATATATATATATATATATATTATATATATATATATATATATATATATATATATATATATATATATATATATATATATATATATATATATATAAAGGAAACAAAAAATCAATCCCCTTTGAGGCAACGTTAGCCCGAGTCCGTATAACGTCGTCCAGATGGTGACAAAATATAGCTATTGCTTCGAGGGAAATGGTGTGTTTTGATCCTTGAAATTTCTGTTTGTCGATGCAAGGTGTCGATGAGCTGGTTTTGACCTCAGGGTGTCCACTTAGACTAAAAGAGGGTACCATCCCCTCCCCGTCCCTGCAGAATGTAGTGGTGATTACCGGTCAGACCTAAGGCGTCGTCATCGGGTTACGAGACAAATACGTACCGAATGACAATAGCCAGGACGAGAGGGGAGGGGGTTGTCATCGGAGAAAAAACATGCTTTGGAGATTTTTGCTTTTCTATTACATTCGCTAAACAGCTCTTCAACAGCATGTCAAGTGTGCAGACGCACTCATTGATTTGTTTTAAAGTACTTTATTTTCACTCAGAAGTTACAAGTAAGTTATTACTATAGTTATTTACAACTTTTCTGATTATTGTTGGATTATTCTGCAACAAAACATATCTATGAGTAAACTATCCTTTTACCTCATACAAGGAAGTGTACTAAAGTAGATTTAATTTTTTAGTGTAATGATGTCTTGTCGGCAAATGCTAAATGCAGGAAAAAAATTCTTTAGACTAATATAATAAAAGCAAATAGATGTTTAGCACTTTAAATACATTTTTCTCAAAAACTTATATTGATCTTGTTTGTAGGCTGCATAATAGTTTTGTTGGGAATGAAGAAGAAATGAGAATGATTTACTAAACATCGGGCTTGGCACAACCAAACAATCATTGGATTATTAAACGTCGGGTTGGTAATGCATCGGGTTTGGGTTCTTTTTGAGAAAAATGTCTGGGGGAGGGGGAGGGGTGAACCTTTTGGAAAAGGCAAAATTAAATAAATAAATAAATCATGTGTTAAAAGCAATTGAAAACATACATTTTGCTTCCAAATTTATTTTTTTCAGATGTTGTCATGTAGTCGAAACTCATGTTTCTAACTTAAAGTAAAAGCTGCGCTTAGCCCAGACAGCTGTAATCATTTGATCGGACCAAGTCCAATTCAAAAGTCAACATTGTTCCTTCGAGATCGATCAAACCAACTTACAGACTGATACCAGACTCAATCTTGTTTAAGTTTTTTTTTTTTTTTGCGAACTATATTCTATTTTTTTTTAATACTCTTTTTTTTTTCAAGTACTAAAATAGTGTAAAAAAGCAGTGCTGCGCAGGCAGAGTCGGACAGATTTTGGAGACAGAGTCTGAGTCGGCATTTGTAGGTTAAAAATTTCAAGAGTCGGAGTCATTTTCCCTCAATGCCTGTAACACTGCCAGTGATTGCGGGGTCGGAGTGAGAGTTGGAGTCGAAATGATTTTAAGGTAAAGAAGTCGGAGTTGAATTGTTGGTCGGTTGGGGACCAACCGACCAACTGGGGGTTGGTCGGTTGGAGGGGTGATTAAAAACTAATTGTATCGAAAGCCAATGTGAGCAAGAAGCAATGAGTTGTCTTTTCGTTTCCCGCGCTGTTTCTCTCTGTCGACTGCTGTCATTGGTTTTTCGAATCAAAAACAATTTTTACTGTGTATTATCTTATTTTTTTATATAATTTATAACTTAAAAAAAGTTTTGTTTGCCTGTTTCTGTCCTGATATTTTTGTAGTTCGAACTACATCTTATAAGGCTTCAAAATGCAGAATTTTATATCTATTTTTCAAAATTTCCTCCGGGGAAGAAATCTCCGGGCTCCCTACAATTGGGAATATTTTGTACTCCACTTAAAAGGGAGTCATGTGTCACTTTCTTGATAACATTTCTCCTCTTAAGGTCAATCCAACACAGGACATCAGGAAAAACACATTAAAACACGATCAACAAAAATTAAAGTATTGCTGTATGTATCAGATAAAAGAAACAGACATAGTAAAGGAGAAAAAAAATTTTAAAAATGCCTCTCTCTCTCTCTTACACCACCGAGAGAAACATTGTTAAAACTACAAAAGGGGCCCCATACCTAAAAAAGCTTAGGGCCCCGTTAAGTCTAAATCCGCCCTGAGTTGGAGTCGGCCATTTTCCCCCCGACTCCGCAGATCTGCAAAAATGGTCCATGTAGATAAATTTTAAGGTAAGACTTTGAATTGACATTTTCCTGCCTTAGTCTGGAAAGTGAATTAAAACTTAAAATTTGAAAGTATGACAGATTTCAACTGGCATGTTCAATAAAAAGTTTGAAACTAATGGTTAGGCATTTTCGAATTATGAATGCTTCAAAAAATTTGAAAAATAAAAAAGTTTCTCGGAAAAGTGCGGGTTTTTCTTTTTCGGCAAAGTCTCGGAAAAAGAAAAAAAAATAGTTAACTCAATCCTTGTGGAGAAAAATTTTGTTCTTCAAGAACACGGACCTGAAATCAATTCGTCCCAGATTTTTTCCCCCCTTTCCCACGACAAGTGCTCCTTCTCAAAAAACGTGAAAGTCGAAGCATTGTCATCGACTTCTCTTTGACACGTGCCTCAAGGGAAAGCGTTCAGCTGCTTTCGGTAAAACACATATGTTTACTGAAGAACCCTAGTTTATCCCCTTAGGAGCGTACGACATTATCCTTATCATCTGTTCCGATTGAGAAAGGTTAGGAAAACGCCTACAGGTCTTCTCGGAATTCTCTGATGGGGTGGTCTTTTTTGTTGTGGTCACTGTTTTCACTTCTGGGCTGTTGAATGTTTTAGGTTGACGGAAAGTCAACCAATTGATTTAAATTTTAGTTTATTCTAGTTCTGTAGAGCTTGAAATACAAATATTTTTTAATGCCGCATCTCTTTTAAACGTTTCACGTTTTATTTACAATACAATCATTCTCAAGCAAAAGATAATTTCTGTCTTCCTTACCTCTGGTTTTAAACCTTCTTCGCATTATCCGCGGTACCTGAGCCACTCAATTCCGCGGATAATCGGGAGTGTACTGTAGTAATAGCCCTTTTTGAGTACTATGGCAAACCATTGAATTTGAAAAACAAGATTCGCGATTTTTCACCTTTGTTTGTTACCGAGTTTAGCATGGTGCCGACCATATTATCAAGTTTCGTTTTTTGTTTTTCTTTTGGATTACACAAAACACACACACACATTACTTTCGTTTTGTACATTCAAAAATTCAGAACCAATGGTGAGGAGTTGAAGTCGGACTGATTTTGAGGTAACGAAGTCGGAGTCAGGAGTCGAAGGTTTTAAAATTCAGCAGTCGAAATCGATCTTTTTCCCTTTTTTTGCAACTCTGCCAGTTAGTTCTTGTGGAATCAGAATCGAAGGCTCTAAAATTCCCCCAAGTCGGAGTCGGTCATTTTTCTTCCGACTCCATAGTCCTGTTAAGAACTACTGGTGTGACTATTCATTTCAATAATTTAAATCTCGCTCACTACATTTTATCTTTTATTTTCTGTTTCAAACATGCTTCGGCGGCCCACACATTTTCCTCCAAATAGCTGTGATTCGTACGATGATATTTTTAAAAATCTAGGAATAAAATATGTTCACAGCCCCTGTGAAACATGATCATGATTATTTATTTGATTAGCTCGGCTGCCCGTCGGCTCCATCCACCACCAGCTACGCCTAATCGATGTAGACCTTTTATTCCCATAGAAACTAATTAAAAACCGTAAAAATTTGCACCTTTTCTAATTTTTTTAGCGCAAAATTTTTATCCGTTTCCAGTTTCTATTTGTTATCAACTAAAATACTTGTAATTGGTTTTAGCAAGCTACGCTCTTCAAAATTTTTTCAATTTTTTCTCTTGATTTTGCTTTTGCGCTAGCAAAAATTAGTAGTTGTGATCGTTTTCCCTTTTCCATTCTTTCCCAAGTTATCCCGGAAAGCTAATATAATGAAAGAAAATATAAATAAATTTTATTTTATACGTGTTCTGACTCGCGAGGTGCATCTTAATATAAAGCTAGGCATCGGGCTCAAGTTTCTTTTGACTTTTTTAACTTAATATTAGTTACTCTTCTTCTATTTACTTAAGATGTGGGTTTCTCTGCTCCCCAATACCATATTTTGAGCTAGTGGATGAGCACCGCTATGACCTTGAGCCCTGGAGTTTCCACCACGTAAATTTGTGTGTTTATTACGTTTGATTACGGAAGGAGGGGGGGGGGGCGAGGAGCCGTTAGTATCTTAATCGATCACTAACCCCATCACCCTAACGTTACCAAACATGACCTACAATTGCGTTTTCGATACTTTAATTTTGAAACTTTTTCGGGGATGCACCTTGACTCTCACTCCCTATAAAATACCATTACAGATCGGCTAAAATTTCGTTTATTGGACTTCAATTTCTTAAAATTCTTTGGGGGTGAGCACCCAAACCCTTCTCTCCTTGACATTACCGAAGATCATCTAAAATGCGTTTTCAGCGCTACAATTTCGAAAATTTTCCGGGGGAGAACCCCCGGACCCCCCTAATTTCTACACCCACAACTAAATTCCTGTTAAGTTTCTTTCTCTGCAAAAAAACTCTGAGCACACATTTATAATGATTTTACATCATATTCAGATTTTTCGTCAAATTTTGATTTTCAGACAGTTCTAGTTTATTCATCTCGCGATGACCCTGTTCACAAAAACCTAATTTCATGTTTTTCATTTTAAATTTGATTTTTTCCCCTACATATTTCATTTTATCTATTTTAAAATTTTGATTTTTTGCTTTTAATTTTTATGAGGAATTCGTGTTCTTAGACGCAAAGAATGATTAGCTTCTTTATCACCTGAATTGGGGGGGGGGGGGGGTGTAATCTTACAAACTAAAATTTGGCTATGCCCCCCTGTCGGGCAAGCTTGCCACCCTGTCGGAGATTTCCTAGCGCCACCACTGACTAAAACATATCCAACAGTTGCAACTAGACGTTAAATCGCGGATATCACAAATTTGCCACAGCGACTGCGCATGCGCGCAGACTTAGCTCATTGGGCTTTCTGTTTTCAGATTCTATGTTGTTTGTTTATACTTAAGCAGAGAAACAAATGAATGAATGAGTTATGAGATTAGAATGCTGTCCTCACCCCCCCCCCCCAAAGTTTTGCCGATACGAAATTTCCTTCCCCCTGTTTTTCAGTTTTTATATATTTGTGGAGGGAAGAAATTTTAAATGTCGGCGCGAAACTGGGGTTAAGCCATTACAATATTTTACGTGACAAATTATATGAAACTGTACGCATATGAATACGGCACATATACCTTTTTAATTGGAAACGAAAAATAGCACTTTTTTATTGGTTTGCTTATTTTCTAAATTAATGGATTTTTCACAAACAACACATAATGAATTGAAAATATATGAAATACGTGTGTGGATATCCGTGCTTTGCAGTAATTTGTTAGCTGAAAAAATTTTTGCAATTAATTTAAGCAAGACTTTTAATGAGCTTAGTCCGCGCGCAACATGCGCATTCGCTATGGCAAATTTGGGATATCCGCGATTTGACATCGAGTAAAGTTGTATAGATCTTCTGACACATTTAAATTTAAAATATTTAATGGCTTAGTTTTTTTTTTTTTTTTTTTTTTTTTTTTTTTTTGTGCTTGGTGATAACATGCGTTATTTCGTTTTTTAAATGAACTTTTAAACAAAACGAGGTATTAAACAAGACAAAGACTTCTATCAAGAAAAAGATAAATCACCAAACAATTAAAAGTATCCCATAAAACGTAAAATAATCCACGATTTAAGAAAAAATGTAATTAAACAAGAAAGTGAAAAGCTAGATTAAAATAGCCCTCAAGCTGTAAAACATTTAAAGAAACCTTCATGAAAATGTTGAATAATCTGTCAAATAAAGAAACTAGTAGAATTTATTGCGAAGTTGTAAAATACTCGAAAACAATATAATTTAAAATATAGTATTTTATTATCCAATAAGTTTTCTTTGCAACAGAGAGGATACAAGGATTGCAATAAAATTTAAACCGTCCAATTCTCGCAAAATGAACATAGAATCTTAATAGTCAGAAAATAACTTGACGTAAAATTAGGCTAGCCATTATTGTTCCTTAAAAACACAAAACAGCGTTGTTTCAATTGAAAATTTTCTGACTTGAAGTTCTCAATTCTAAAAATACAGACAAAGTAATAATATCAATGCAAAAAGATGTGATATCTCATCAAAAACAACCCTGTTGTAAAAATTTCCCCGCCAAGAAAACCTTTAACTTTTCCGCACAAAAAAGAAAACCTGCATCCTAAACCCAAAAACCCTCAGCCATAAGAAGTTATGATATCTAGTTTGCCCGCCAAGTATCTGCCAAACTATCATCCTCCCTCTTCTCCTTTTTCATCACAGCTACTTCCATTAGAACCTCCTTCCACCTTCAACTCCTCAGAAATATGGATCTTTTAAATTGTTTATCTTGTTTGGCGGGAAGCTTTTTGCTCACCAAGCAACCACTTCACTTTGAAAAGCTTCCCGCCAAACAAGATAAACAATTTAAAAGATCTATCCATATTTCTGAGGAGTTGAAGGTGGGAGGAGGTTCTAAAATGGAAGTAGCTGTGATGAAAAAGGAGAAGAGGGAGGATGATAGTTTGGCAGATACTTGGCGGGCAAACTAGATATCATAACTTTTTATGGCTGAGGGTTTTTGGGTTTAGGATGCAGGTTTTCTTTTTTGTGCGGAAAAGTTAAAGGTTTTCTTGGCGGGGAAATTTTTTACAGCAGGGTTGTTTTTTATGAGATTCACATTACATTTCAGACAACACGTCAAAACTTTGTGTGGACGAGTTCAGATACTGAGCAGAAGTCTAATGCCGCATTGCTTTTTTGTTACCATGACCCCTTTGCCAGTATGCAGTAGTGGTGTCAACTAGTCTGTATCCTAGAGCCACACCTCCTATGTATTAAGCAAGGGTGCCAATCCCCCCAACAGCAATGGCGCAACTCCTCCCATTTCTGAAAAGGGGCCCCTAAGATTGACACCCTCCCCCGTAGGAAAGAACTCCCCACCAAATCAAGTATATTTTAAAACACTATTGGGTAACGTGGAAAAGAAAAGAAAAGTTTGCAACTGCTTTTTGAAAATCAATTTCTGACTATTTGACACAGATAAGAAACATCATGACTATTTACCTGCACCTAAAAAACTCAAGCAGAAGGAAAGAAAAGGAAAGTTATGGGGCAATATGAAATGGAGGAGTAACTTGATTCGCCCTGACTTGGAGTGGGTTGCTAATGTCTAGGACGATTTCACGATTAATTTAGAACTAGAAAATCGGCCGTCAAGATATGAAGGGTGAAAATTGCTTCTACATTTGAACGAAGCAATTGCCTATGAGGAGATATTTTAATAGTTGAAATTGTAACCCTAACTCCAGTGGATTAACCCTAAACTCCAGTAGGTAGCGTTCATTGCTGACCATTTTTTCGGTTCTTCATTCCCCTGAAATGACATACCAGTAAAACAGTTAAGTTACCGGATCGAGTTCAGCCTTGTCACAATAAAGCCTTTACCTGCATGTTAAATATTACCAAAACATATTATTAAATTACACTGCAAAGAAATTCTGAAACGTTACTGATTATTTCTGTGTAACGTTTCAGGATTTCAATGGTTTTTATCCACTTCCTGGAAAAATCAAGTATCGTCGTCAAAACAATTCCTGAATTGCTAAAAGTTGCACAAATGCAGACTTCTCACTGTTAAGAAAAATATTTTTAGTTCCCAGTGTAAAGATTATCTGCGTGTATTTATAAAGTGCATCGGCTTCAGCTCGATTACGGCCCATTCATGCTGGTTAAGGTTTCAAAGGGAGTGATTAAGTATGGACAACGTTGCTTTGCCAGAATTACAGGCGAGTAAAGTTCTTGATACTTACTTGCAATTCTGGAATAGCTTTAACCATGTTTTCAATACTGCTTATGGAACTTTCTAAGTAATTAAGGAAGGTCCCGAGATATTAAACTATACTTAGCTTAGTTTACTCTTCAGTTTCAGAGACAAGACTGCCTTCTAACGGGAAGATTTCTGAAATTTTCAGGAAGCTTCCAGGATAATTTCAGGAAGGCTGCTGAAATTCAGCAGAAAACGTTCCTGGTTTTTACAAGGTATGTTACTGGCAGAAATTGGGCACATCAGGAACATATTTTCTAGGAACGTTTCTGAATCGTTTTTACAGTGTATCATGCTGCGGCGCGAGTTACATTGTTGAAACATGCTCGTTACTCGATCATCGGATGTTAAATATATATGAGGATGTTGCTAGATGGAATGTAGTTTTTGATTCGTAACATTGAACATAACGGGCCAATTGCTTGTCAGCTTCGTGGATCACTTATGGACCGCAGCTCATAGATTGAGCATCACTGCTATACAGCATTAAATCGTCTCAAATAGAACGAAATAATGCTGTGATAATAGTATCAGAGCGGCTTATTAATGAAGAATTTCCATCAAGAACTAGATTAGCTTTCCATTCTTGTAAAATATTCCTATTTTTTAAACCACACAACCATCTACACCACCAATCTGAACTACCTACGCGCACAAAATGTCTCAGTTCTTCGCATTTGTTACAAAAAGGAATCTTTTATTGTTAGACTACTGTTTAATTTCGAAGATGCTCTTCTTTCCAGCGGCTGAACGACAAAAGCAACAATCACACGTGTTACAGCTTTGAAAGGAAGGGGGAAAAATCCATCGTCATTTGGAAACACATCAAAATGAAAGGTTGCCAAAGTTGCCAGTGGCATTACCCTTTGGAATTTACTCGCCCCGGTGAGTTGAGTGATGAAAGAGAAGTGTGTTGAGGAAAATGATAGCCTAAAATTTATAGACGATCAAAAATAACACTTGTCTCAGAATGGAAAGTCAATTCGCAACTCCAGAGCTCGAATACGCTACCTTGCGGTGATTAAAAATACTACCGGAAAAGGTAAAACAGCCCATTTTATGTGTTTTCTTTGGGGTAAATTACAGGCTTCAGACAGTTTGTTTTCAATGGATACCGTCACATGTGGATGTATTTGGAAATGAGATTGCTGATGGGCTGGCTCGTCAGGGGAGCTGAGAGATTTCTCCTCATAACGGATGCCTTTCTTTTTCAGAAATTGCAACCCGTGTTAAGCAAAGCATCAGTTCCTCTTGGAGACAGCCCCCTATTCATGAATGGTACAAAGCATCCCGCCCTGGTGCTGCTTTGCTTCGGGCAAGTAGTAGAGAACATCAAACCGTCCTAGCCCGACTGAGAAGTGGACACACTCGAGCACAGCGACATGTGGCTGGTATTAAGGTTTTCCCCTTGTGCCCAAAATGCAATTTGACTCAGGCTGCTCCCGCCCATATTTTTTCTTGCATCGGCTGTGACCTGAATCAGCTGTATACCGACCCTTCTGCTGTTTTGGAGGGACTTTGTTCGCACGGCTTCATGGACTTGGTATGATGTTTCTGTCTGCCAAGTGGGACAAGCAACAACAACAGACAGTTTGTGGCGTAATGTAATTTCAGAAGAATAGAAAAGAAAGCTTCCCACAAACACGATGAAAAATTACTGTCATTCACTAAGCGTCAAAGCAAGTTATAAGTTACGTCATTTGTTTGTTTTACCTTTTTCATCCACCATTAGACAGTGGCTACAGCGCCCCCTATAGTTTTCTGGATTTGCGAATATTCTAGATCCAATATGGTTATAAAACTCTTATTGAATAATTTCTGTTGCTTGAATTTGTGCTGTTATTTGAAAATTATAACCTCAAGAAAGAGTCATCAGAATAGAATGAAAATCAAATCCTACTCATGCCTGCACGAATCATGCTGCATATGGTTTTGCTGCTTTCTCCTTCACTTTAATCATCAAACTAATTGTAATCAATCCGGCTATGCCTTAATAACTTCACCTCCCAGGTAATTCCATGGTAACAGGCGTATTAGCTGTTGCGCAAAACACCATGCAAAAACTCCAAAGATATTGCATAATTGTTTTTTTACATGAACTTTACGAAAAACATGGCTCTACTCCCATGAAGTGCAGCTGAATTTTCCAAGGGGGCATTTTTCACTGGTTTTCCAATGAAACTAAAATCGAGACGATCTGATAAATATTTCGTATACAGAGAGCCATTTTATACCATTTTCGGCTCTTAAGCTCCGTAACAATTCCATAAACAATATTTAAATATTTGTTTGTACTCAGTAACGGACGTATCTCAGAAGACGCTTCTATTACTGAGCTAAAAAAAATATTGTAGCGTGTGAATATGGATAGCAGAGTGAGCAATGTGCCCCACATTCGTACAGCACATATTGGTGACCCGGACGTGATGGGAGGGAGAGACGTTTCCGTGGCGGGTTTTGAACGACTTACCTTTGTAATAGTAACCCAGTGCTTTACCTCCAAGCCAAAAGAACCTCAGGGGTCGGGGAGGAGGGAGCAAAGTTGGGTGTTTATGTGCTGTCTGAGTATTCGCCATAATATCCTCATATATATAATAGCCAATGATCGAGTAAACAGCGAGTTTCAGCAATGAAACTCGCTCCACGGCATGATAATTTGATAATGTGATTTGGTAATGTTTAACATGCTGGAAAAGGTTTTACTGTGACAAGGCTGAACTCGATCCGGTAACTGAACTTTTTTACTGGTAAGACTGTGTCATTTCAGGTGAATGAAGAAACGAAAAAAATAGCCAACTATGGAGTCCACTGGAGTTTAGGGTTAATCCGTTGTAGTTAGGATTAGACTTTCAAAATATCACCAAACAGGCAATGGCTTCGTTCAAATGTAGAAGCAGTTTTCACACGTCACACCTTGACGGGCGATTTTCTAGTTATTTAAATAATGTTTCTGGAAGCTTTTAAAATTTGATTGTATTTTGCAGAATTAGAGAATCTGTTTTTCACTAAGTTCGTACAATAAATCATGAACCTAACATTTTTGAACTCTTTGTAGCGTGTTTTGTGCAGCAAATGATACGTATTTTGAAATGGAATTGCCTTTACACTTTCACTTTTGAGAACAACATTAATATGCAACCAGTGCTGCAGTTGGAGGGGAACGCGGGGATACGCCATTCGTCGAAAGAGGACTTCCTCGGAGAATCCTGAGCTCGATGCCAGCCTATGGAAGATCCTCCATGTTCGTTAATGGTGACAGGTGCTCGTTAAATGTGTTCGTAGTACGTGGTCACAAAGTCCTCCAAGTGAACATTCCAAAACAATATGTCTTGCGGAGGGGAGGGGACTGGATCAGGACTTGCTTGACTCCTGGTCTGGATCAAAAAACAGAGTTGTCCTCAGACCCACATCCAACCGGTTAAACCGTTAAACCGAGCAATTGGTAGGTGCGGGTGGTCTCTGAGGGTGTCAAGTTTCAAATGTCAACCGGTTAAACTACGTAAAGATTATCAGGTTCAACCGATTAACAAATAAATTTAAAACAGGGTACGGGGGAACCTTGAGTGTGAAGGGGCAAGAGCGTACCTTGTGAGCATTATGCGAATACTGACCTGAAGTGACTTCTGTCATGTGTTGAATGTTAGATGATTGTTTAGGATAATCCCCCCCCCCCTGCAATTCCATCACTTGTTTTCTTAAAAACTTCTCAGTCATTGTATCGACTGTTTAGTCATTTTATATTTTTATTGAACCGAACTTCTTACACTTTGTTTCATTAAAAAAAAACTTAACTCTCATTTATTTCACTTTTGATATATTGTACAGCTTTCAAGTTCATCGAAGAGACATGATTTACATCGGTATGAGCTGAGCTCTATGAAGAAATTGGAGTGCTTAGTGCCTGAGGATTGAAATAGGAAGTAGAAGTTCCACAAAGTTTAAATTCAACCAAAACAGGTAAAGCACTTGAAATTATTTGTCTACTTGGCCTAGGTTCAAAATCAGTGCAATAGTCTGGTAAGCTGGCATACGAGCCGCTGAGGCTTAATCGATTCTATTTGTTGAAATCGGAGTGAGGGAACCCGATCTGTTTAGCGAAAATGATTATTGTCTCTGGGCCAATTTAAGAATTTTTCCTCTTTCGACCCAAACATAAACACCTCGTCCAAGGGCAAGCTTCCAGAGCCACACTGTAGTTTATGTTATTTATTTTGCTAAGAAAAGATACAATGAGCTTCGAAAATTAAGCATTGCAATAACTATCATAGCACAACATAGTACGTACTATGTTTTACTGCCGTATGAAGGTAAAGGGCAGTATCTGCACGTATGAGGTTTTGAGATTTTTGAAGAAACGCGTTTTGGATTCCATATTAACAATTGGGAAATGCTGGAAATTGACGTTTTTTTTTTCTTTCCTGCTTTATTTTCAGCAGAAACCAGACAAGCAAGCATGCTCAATATAACTTAAGTTACTATAGATGACAAAAAAAAAAAAAATGCAGATGCTGCCCATTACTTTCCCGCGACAGGTATAGCAAGTTCCCATTTTCTACAATGTGCGACATACAGGGCTGTAGAAAAAGTAATGAGATTGAGTTGCTGTGTTCTGAGAATTTATTGCAGACATTAATACTCACACTTAAAATTCTTCAAAATCAGACTCTTGGCATAGCACACACTTATCCCAGCGAGTTTTCAAAGCTTCGAAAGCTGCTTTGTAGTCTACTTCCAGAATGTCGTTTGGAAGTCTTGTACTAGCGCTTTCATGGCATCCAGAGTTCCATGCTGATGCCCTTTTAATGATGTTTTCATCTTCGGGAATGTAAAGAAGTCTGATGAAGCTAAATAGTGGCTGTAGGTGGACTGGGGAAGCGTAGAGATACCATTATTTACCAGGAAACTCTGGAGGATGAAGCAAGTGTTTCCAACATTTCTCAAGTGTTCAGCGGTGATACTGTGAACTGCCATTTTATCAGGTCCAATTTCATCTTCAACCATTCTCACACTTAACGGGCGGTCTAAATTTAGCACAACACGCACACGTTTCCCATTTGCGTAAATTCTGTTGACGGACACCCTGTTTGAGATTCATCCTCGACGCTCTCCTGGCCATCTTTGAAACACTTGTGCCACCGAAACACATGCTCCTTCAACAGACAATTATCTCCGAACACTGGCTTAAACATTTCTTAAGTCTCTGAGGCCGATTTAAAAAGTTCCACACAAAACTTGAATCGCGTAACGCAGCTCAAAAGAGGCAGTGAGAAGCAAAGGGATGTAAGTGGACGTTTTCAAGTTTTGAGTAAAACGACTATAAAGATAACGTCCTAGGTAGGCTTTCATTGAATTTTTTTCTAAATCACGCTGTACAGCAGCACCTACCAGAGCTACTAGTATCATCTCTTGCCCCAAGACAAAGGAGAGGTTCACCTACCATTTGTACTGGTTATCTCCAAATTTTTAAATTTTGCCACTTACATCCCTTTGCTTCTCACTGCTTCAAATGTTCTCTGCATTTTGGAGCTGGAACCGACGTTTGCAACAGAGATACACTATAACGACAATGCTGCCCAAACAAAGACTACCAGGCGACTACGGACAGGAGTGAGTTCCACCACCGACCTAACCCAGTTTGTGCCCACTTGAGAAGTACAGTCGCATCCGGAAAAAATGAGTCTCATAACTTATAGTCCAGTCAATAGATACATTTTACCTTGCAAAAAATGGGGTCAAAGATTTTATTTTTTTAATTTGTACATATTGGTGCCAACATGGAGAAACCAAGTTATCCAACACGAAAGACCCCGGGAGAACTTTTGGGGGCCGAAAAACCACAAAAATTTATGACTTTTTTTGTTTTTTCCAAAATATCTCCGAAATGGTTCAACTTAGAAAAAAGTTTTAAATGTAAAGTTTAAAGAACATAAAATTTCCTACAACTTTTGTATTTACAACTTTTTTGTAGCACAAATAACAAGCTTGCTATAGCTCTTTGAAAATGGGCAGTTTTCCTCCACTCCGAAAAAAAAAGCTTTCACACTGAAAGCAAGGTGTCATAATTATTAGAACTTGAATAGAAACTTTAGTTTCAGAGAGTTTATCGACAGTTAGAGTAGTTTGAGTTTCTTGCTCACCCCCCCCCCCTGGGCACAATAGCGATTCTGGCTGACAGATTAGTCCCCACTAGACTCCAAAAACGAACGATGTATTATGAAACTGAAATACATATATACGCATTCATTTAAAGCACATACGACGATGCAATAATAAAAAAAAAACCTTCCCCACTGCTCACGAACTAACTTTTCTGATCTGACAGAGGTAGTCTTCATCAGACTCCAATAATAGATGATATATTGTTGTTTGTAACTAGATTACACAATATATACATTCATTTGAGGGATATAATTCGTACATTCTAGTCTAATTATTGCAAACAAAGATGCGATTTTTAAATATTAATGTGAAGAAATGAATATTAGGCAGCTAATAAGCAAACAATCAACACAGTCATGCATCCTATGCTCTGATACAATAATAATAATAAACCCTCCCCCACCGCTCACGAACTAATATTTCTAGTCTGACAGAGGTAGTCTTCAGTCAGACTCCAATCACATATGATTTATATTGCAGTTTGTAATTGAATTACATAATCTTCTCATTCATTTAAAGCACATAATTCGTACCATCTATTCTATTGCAAGCGAAAATGCAATATTCGAATATAAATGTGAATGAATAAATATTAGGGTGATAATAAGCAAACAATAGACATAATAATGAATAACTAAAGGTACAATAGTAATACGTAATGAACACATTGAAAAAATTCTGCAGAAACTGACTTTTTGAGGCATGGAAAACCCAAAAGAATTACCTTACAAAATGAAAATCCAACTGTAGAAGATTAATACATATATCTAAATTAACAGAGAGATTCATTCGACCTTAAAGCAAATAGAGAAATGACAACAAAATACGCTGTTTATCTTCTTCGAAGCCGTTTTGAAGGTCCAGGTTCTCCCGGTTCAGAATCTGTAGGGGGTAGAAAGAAGCTGTGGTCCTTTAATTGTTCATCTCCTTGTTGCGGTGATTCTTAAAGCTCCTGGAACAAATCATCTTTTTCGGCAGTCTCATCCAAAGATGAAATTTCTGCAACATTTTCACAATTTGTGCCACTGCAGTGTTTGCACGTGCTGGAGCATTTTAAACCTGCCTTGCGACAAGAACAGGCTCCAGTACAATTTTTCTTGCAGGTACAAGGTACAATTTTCAAAAGAGTCTGAGGAACTGAATCCCTTTTCGTGTCAACAGGCATTAGACCTTGCGTTCTGCGTTCCCAACCCCATTTCTCTGGATTAATTATGTTGCTCAACCAACTTTGAATTTGGTGGTAGCACCGATATGAGTGATAATTTCCAGCATCCCCCACTCCCCTCGAAAGTTGGAGGTAGCCCTGCAAGATTTATTTTGGCCCTGTATACTAGTTTTATAAAAAGATTAAATCGCAAAGTATAAAAAGATAGGTTCAAATACTTTAAGTCACCTGTGTATAATATTTTCAAAATGCTTTCTCCAGCTGCAGCTACGACATCATGATGACTGATTGGGTTCATAAATACTTCAATAGCTTCCTTAATTTCAGGAGTTTTTTTGACTATGTTGTACAACTTAATTTTCCCTTGGCCAAAGATTGCCGAAATCGTATCACACCGACTAAATGCATGGATTAAAAAAATATTGCTGGGGTCAAACTTAAAGGATTTAGTGGGGGAAAAAAAACAAATCACAAGCATTCTCTCTTCCAGGTTTTAAAAAGAACAAGTTGCTGAAAAGCTGTCCTAAAGCTGTCATCAGCACCAACAGATTTATATCCTCTCGCCCACTATAACAACCTTTTCAATTTCCTTCGCCTTTGAAAGAACAGTAAGTAAGTCGGCATCTTCTTGAGTCTGCCTGACTTCAATGCCACACTCTTCGAAATACATATGTCTCAAGAAGTTGAATAAGACGATTCTTGTTATAATTTGCCAGAAATCTTTCTTGAGGAATTTAGTTAACATGTTAGGTTCAACCATTACTTCAAGGGAAGAGATTGATTGCTCATTGATATAGCATTTGTGACAGGCAGTGTGAATCGTCACTCCTTTTAAGTCCTACAAAAAACGCTGATGTTCTTCATTTTGACGTTTTGCGCTGCATCTTTGAAGATTTTCTATTCCCTTCTCCTTGACAATCTTTATTTCGCGTTCATTCAAACTGATTTCGCAAATTTAAAAAAAAAAAAAAAAACCTTGGTCAGGCGTAATCATTTCTGGAAAAAAATTGTAATACAGAACACACAGATTGATAAAACATACTCTTGCTCGAACTCTGAAGTAATCAACATGAGTAGCTAATGAGTCGATACATCGCATTCGGAGAAAAAAAAAAGGGGGGGGGGGGATAGAATGAAGGTGTTTTTTTTAAGTTAATGGGAACAGAGGCATTGACCCTCAGCTGCGAAAGACAAATGATTTCCAAGGTCAGATTGCCGGCGTTTCTCCTTTTTTCTTCCGTTATCCGATGCGCTTTCACGCATTTCGCTAAGGGGTTCAGAAAAAGTGTGACTTTCAAGAAGCTGTAACTCGCTTGCTTTTCATGCTACAAAAATGTTGTAATGACAAAAGTTGAAGGAAATTTACTCCTCTTTAACATTTCTATTGGAAGTTTTTTTGTAATTTTAACCTTTTTTGAGATATTTTGAAAATAATACAAAAAGTCACAAATTTTGGGGGTTTTTCGGCCCCCAAAAGTTCTCCCGAGGTCTTTCGTGTTGGATAACTTGGTTTTTTCATATTGGCATTAGTATATACAAATTTAAAAAAAAAATCTTTGACCCCATTTTTTGTAAGGCAAGCCCGTTTTTTTCTACCTATTGACTGGACTATTATTTATACAGACCCTGTATGCATAATTTCGAAAAAAAAAAATTAATTTGAATTTTGACAGCTTGAATTCAAATTATGTTTTTCGCAATCACGAGTGTGTGTATGTAGGCGTGTGTGTTTGTGTTGTGTGTGGGGGGTATGTGTGTTTGTGTGTGGGGGGCATTTGTGTTTGTGTCTGTGTGCTGGCATAAGTGTGTGGGTAGTTGTGTATACGAATGTGTGTGTGGGGGGTATGTGTATGTGTGTAGGCATATGTGTTTGTGTCTGTGTGCAGGCATGAATGTGTGGGTAGTTGTGTGTATGTGTGTGTATGTGTTTGTGTGCGTTCGTGTGCGTGTAGTTGTGTATGTATGCGCGTGTTTGTAGGACATGGATGCAATCTGGAGACGGCTTTCGCTATAGGAGCAGCATCGTGAGGAGCCGGTCGACGGTGATGGTCCAGAGGGTAGCGGTGGGAAAATAAAATCAAAGGACATCAAAACAGTCAAGTGAGAACAATAAGCAATCGTGATTGCTCAAAAAGCAAATCTTTAAATAAGTTTTCGACAGGTTTCATCACCATTATTTGTATTTTAAGGGGAAGATAGCAATATATTAACTGTTAACATTCTTTCGAAGAACTAGAGAGGTGCAAAGTTCAAAAGCATGAACATTTGCAGCAAGTTGAGAGACTCATGGGGGTATTTTCTCCTAAAACATTTGAAAAATCATCAGAACGATCTTTTTTTTTTTCGTAACTTATTTCATATATTTTCAATTATTTTTGGGTGTAAACACAATATCGGCCGCGGAAAAAGTTGATTGGTACTCGGAGGTTTTTGCTCCTCCACGTTAAAAAAACATTTTCTCAAAAATTCGAAGCACCATGATAATAGGAAACAAGTATCCTATACAACATCTTTTACTTGAATTTTGTAATTGATGTTTGTACTTTTCTATAATTTTTCAGTCGTGTTTATCATTATTATTTCTTTATAATTATTACAATAATTACTTGCCTTATTCTTAACCTTTAAGTATTTTTCGTAACTAACAGTTCTTTTTAACACAAAAAAAAAGTAATTGATATTGTATTTTGTGAAAACGAAAAAAAAAAAAATACTAAGTTGTTTGCAAACTTATTTCACAAGTATTTGACCTCCTCGAGGTGCAAGTTTTTTTTTTTTTTTTTCATTTTGCAAAAAAAAAAAAAAAAAAAAAAGAAGAAGATTGGGGAAAAAAACGCACTGATCCGGGGAAAAAAATCACATGTTTTTAACAATTCGTAGTGCAAGAGTTTTTTCTTTTTTTCCAAAAAGAAGAAGAAAAAAAAGAAGAAAAGTTGAAAAAAAATTAAAAAAAAAAAATCTCCGGTCCGCACATTTTTTGCAAAAGCTTTCGTCGGTCCGCGGGTCATTGAAGGTTCAGAAACACTGCCTTAATCCCTTGCATAAATGATCTCTCATAAATTCTCAACTACCTGCTTTCGATCTCTCAGCAAAAATTTATAGAAGTAACAAAAGTAAAATTTCTAAGGACAAATATCACAGTTCCTCCCTAAAAAAAGATACGTATGTTCTTCAAACAGAGAGTGATGGGATTGGGTTGTTTTAAACATAGTAACAGCAAAACATTCGTAACAGCTTGTGTCATCTGAAGTCTTAAAGCTTTACAACTATTGTTCAAGTCACGTGCAATTTAGCTGTAGAAATGTTTAAATGTCATGAATAAAGCGGAGTCATTTTAACAGACAATGTCAACGTCGTTTTAAACATACTTGCAGTTTAATTCAGTGTGATGCTGTATTCAGGACAATGTGGAATAAAGAAATTTTATTTACATAAACGCCAATTACAAATATAAATAGTCACCGAGAAAGGTCACTACCATCGGAAACTCATAAATTTTTCAGCCTTGATAAGGGCTTCGTGTTACTTCGAAAAATGTGTTCGAAATTATTTCGCTATTTTGTGCGTTATTATTGATTGTTTTATTATTTCAGTGCACGTTTTTATTTCGCGCGTGCAATGTTGTTGCAGGCATGTGCCTAGTACACTGTTTTTCCCCCCTGGCCAACATTCAGCTTCTAAAATCCTCATATATATATGATAGCGAATGATCGAGAAACGCTCCTGACGTCATCAACAATGAAACTCGCGACACAACATGCTAATTTGATAATATTTTTTGCTAATATTTGCCATGCAAGGAAATGCTTTATTTTGACAAGGCTGATCTCGATCCGGCAAGTTAACTGTTTTACTGGTAAGACTGTGTCATTTCAGGGGAATGAAGAAACGAAAAAATGGTCAACAATGACCGCTATCTACTGGAGTTTAGGGTTAATCCACTGGAGTTAGGTTAATATTTCAACAATCAAACTATTACCAGACAGGCAATGGCTTCGTTCAAATGTAGAAGCAATTTTCACCCGTCATACCTTGACGGACAATTTTCCAGTTACACATATAATATGCAATACATTATACATATAACAGCCAATATTTGTGTTGTTTTGAAAGGCTAAACTAGATCTTATAAGTGAACTGTTTTGTTCGTTAGACATTGAAAAGAGATAACTTGGCGGTCCGTTTTCAGCTGAAGCCAGTAAGGGTAAACAAGAGGCATGTCTTATCCGCTAAGTGTTTTAAATAAAGCCAACTTAAACAATTTTAAGTTAATCACATAATGCAAAATTAACTAGACAATCTAACTTGGATTTCAGATGTAAGTACAGTCATGCGATTTTATGTGAATGAAGAAGAAATTCGCAACCGTCATATCATGACTGGTGATTTTCTATCTTATGTAATAAGAAATATACGCATAAAAAAGAAACACAGACATGTTTAATTTACTTTTTCTTCAATATATCACTTCTCACTCATGTACTATATCTACTTAAACACGTCAAACGTTATGAGAAGTGTTCGGAATAAAGCAGCAGTTTGCAAACGTTACACCATTACGATTTTCCAGAGAATAAAAATAATAATAATAACAATAACAAAAGTAGATGTTTTTTTGAAAGAGTTACTATAACAGGGGTCAATATTACCGTTCGTTAGTAGTATCATTTTTAACAATTAAATTTTTATAAAAATAATTAGCTGACGACTGTAGTTTTAAAGGTTAAGCCGATTGCCCTGCATTTTATTTTACTGACCACTAATGAAAATAGCTATATGTCCACATGAATACATCTAAATAAGGTAGCCAATTTCTCAAAAATTTTAAACAGAATTTAGTTTTCAATCATTGCTTGTTTAGTAATCAACAATTTTGTCACTAAAGCTGTGATGTTTTGTGTTACTTTGTAACAAATATATAACTACTGAAAAGTCGCCCGTCAAGGTATGACGGGTGAAAATTGCTTCTACTCTTCTACACTTGAACGAAGCCATTGCCTGTTTGGTGATATTTTAATGGTTGAAATTGTAACCTTAACTCCAGTGGATTAACCCCTAACTCCAGTAGGCAGCGTTCATTGTTGACCATTTTTTCGTTTCTTCATTCCGCTGAATTGAGTCTTTACAGTAAAACAGTTATGGTCATCTGTCAATGGGAAATATTTTTTAAATAAAAATCTGAAAGAGTTGCATCCGAATCAGATACATGGAGGCGCCAAACTTTAAACAGCAATTTCTCATTTTGAGCTCAGCTGCAGATACGACTTTTGCGCTTAGCATGGCAGTACAGGGTTTTATTTAGAATGACATAGGAATGATGTGAAAAAATATTGGACTTCATATTCGAATTCAGTGTTGCGTTATTTTGGTTTTACTAAAAAATTTCAAAGTGTATGATAACTTTTGGGAGCCACTGTATATAATAGCCAATGATCGAGTAAAGCGCGTGTTTCAACAATGAAACTCGCGCCACGGCATGCAACACTCCTGTTAGTGAAAATTGCAACATCACGAAGGACTTACACGAGTAAGCTGAAAATTGCAGGAAATGTAAAGTAGGGCATGATATGCAAATGATTAGAATTGCAGACCGATAGCGCATGCGTATGCTGAGCAGCGCCCTCTGAACGTTGGATCGAACCGAGTATAAATAGACATCTGTAGCGAGACCTGTATGATTATTATCGGTGGTTATATGCTAGAGTAAACGTTAGCTGAATCTTTACTATGCCTCTTCGACGAAAGAACGCAAAATTTGAGCAAATTTCGGAGTTTGAACGGGGCAGAATCGTCGGCCTTCGTGAAGCTGGATTGTCTTGTCGTGCAGTAGCCGCTCGTGTCCAGCGTAACAGCAGCACAATCATGCGTGTTTGGGAGCAGTGGACGGACGAGGGTCGACAGCTCGGAAATCCGGGAGTGGACACCGAAATGTGACGTCAGCTCTAGACAATTGGCAGCACAGTGGTTAATAGCTACAGGTGTTTCATTGTGTGCTTCATCAATTCGGAGACGTCTGCTGCAAACCATCGCCACCTGTGGCTGCAATGGGCCAATATGAATAGGACCTTTCTGACGAATCCCACTTCAATTTGTGGCACCATGATGGCCGAATTCGTGTCATGCGCTATGCCGGTGAACGGCACATTCCGGAGTGCATTATTGAATGCCACAGTGGACGAGCACCCGCAGTTATGATCTGGGATGCTGTAGCATATCATGGACGATCACAATTGCTACGGATTGTGAGCAATTTGAACAGTACTCGATACATAAAAGAAGTTTTGCAGCCCCAAGCTATTCCTTTCCTGCAAGTATTGCCAGGGGCTGTGTTCCAGCAGGATAATGACCGTCCACGTGTCGCCAGGACTGTCAAATCCAACCTTGATTCGCAACAGGTACAGCTTCTTCCTTGGCCTGCATATTCCCCGGATATGTCACCGATTGAACATGTGTGGGCTTTCGTTGGGCGGCGCCTCGCTCGTGATCCTCGTCCAGTTGCTTCGACAGACGAACTTTGGTTGCGCATTCAAACAATATGGAATACTCTTCCGCAGATATTCAAACTTTGTTTCACTCCATGCCAAGTCGTGTACACTGTTAAAAAAATTTCCTGAAAATAACGGATAAAGTACCGGCAGCAAAGTTGCCGTAAATATTACGTTTCCGTTAAATTATTTTCCGTGACTTAACAGAAGTTCCATTTCTCATTTCTCCGTTTAGTTCTGTTCTTCCATTTATAAATTTTCCGTGATTTAACGAAAATTCCATTTCTCTTCTTTCCGTTGATCTATTTTTCCGTTTTTAAATTTTCCGTTCATCTATTTTTCCGTTTTAAAACTTTCTGTGTCTTTACAGAACTTTCGGTTCTTGATTTTTCGTTGCGCTATTTCATCGTTTCTCATTTTCACATATTTTACTAAAATTTCATTTTCGTTTTTCTATCCTATGTTTAAAATGATATATAATAGAAAAATAGTTTAACTATTCAAAAGCTATTTTTTTTAATTTGTATTTATTACTAAAATATATTTTTAGTGAAATTTTTGCTTGATAACTTACCTTTCAAGCATCTCGAAATTCGAATCTTCAGATGAATGAAAATAATCGAAAAGTACCAACAAGGAAATTAGTGGATTTAAATATAACACCAATTTTTGATGCTGATACTGCTCGATATTTCCTTCGACTTCTTCTCGTACATATTCTGGCGTGGCATGGAAAAGCATACATGAAAAGTCAAATAAAATGAGTCAAATAAAATACCATTAAAAACCGGTTGACTTTATCATGGAATAATATACCTGATGGAGAGTACCGCATACCAATTTACTGTGTTTAAAAACAGAATCATTGACATACACGTGAAGAATTTTTTGCTCAGATGATGTATACCCCCCCCCCCCCCCCCACCCGGTGATTTCCGCATTTTTCTCTCATTGGAATAGCAACATAGATTTTTAGTGCATAAGCATTATACTTAGGCTAAACATATCAATCAGTTCGTTTTACCCGAAATGTTTTAACAAGAAACTTGCAATAATCTCAAATACGTTATTGGATGAGATCCTAAGGAAATAAATTAAATAATTTATATTTTTTATTATAAATGAAATCCCGAAAGGAGTAATGAATGTTTCCAGATATCTAAGTAGTCAAGAAAACTTATTCTTGTCAAAATTGTAATTGTATTTTCAAAGATTAACAATCTGCTATGCCTTTTCGCAAAAAATATAACAGCAAGACATACTTTTATTTAGAGATTCAAAATGTTTACTTTCAATCTGTCAAAAAAAAAAAAAAAAAACTGAGTGACTTTTTTCTGTCTTGCTCGCACACCACGATAATCTCCGGTTGATACGAAATGTTGGCATTTAACGTTTTAATGACTTTCAAGAATACAACGCGTTAGAGCAAAAACAGTAACTTTATAATAGTTCTATAAATTCCAAATCAGCAACCATCGGAATTCTATCAAATGCATATTAACAAGAAAAATACATTTGTATATTAACATGTACAAAGATATTCTACAATACTTGCATGTGACCAGCGGTGCTAAGTTTAAGTGTCTCCATTGCGTCTGTACACAAGTAATCCAATAGCCTTTATTTTAAATGGATAACACGAGATTCTAAAGCTATTCTCACCGCTAGAACACACAATATGACTAACGAGCAGAATTGTTCGAAGTATTGAGCAAAATAATACACCGCAATAATATTCTAATACTGACTCAGTAAAACTCACATCAAATCACCAGGGCGATCAAAACACTGCTGCCTGTCTGAAAATGGCGCAAACATTTTTCCAAACTTACAAAGTCCAAAGGCGTAAAAACAATTTCGACATACGAGTATATTACTTTCCAGACATGAAATAGCAAGCTATCTATTTTGTCTTCGACATCTGAGTTGTTATTCTAAATAAGCTTTTAATTAAAAAATGTAACAGTGCGATTTAATAAGCACTATCAAAAAGCGATGTTTATCATAACTTGAAGGCTAATCAGGATACTAACGAAGTACAGCACAGCGGCAACCCTAGAAATGGAAAAATTCTGTTTTCGTTACTTCTTTTCGTGATATTTCTGTTTTTGGAAGGAAAAAATACGTTTTGAAGCATTACGGAAATATTCTGTTAAAATCAGTCAGAAAACTACCTGAACTTTCAGGTTTTTTTTAACAGTGTAGCAGCTCTTATTGCGGTGCGTGGTGGCCACACAAAATACTAATTTCTATCTCTTTTTATTGTTTGTTTGGTTTGAAAATATAAAGCCGTCAAGCGGCATCGGGGGACGTATAGACACATTCCGCCCATTAAAGGTAAAACCCTTCCAGGAGGCCAAACTGTAACTGCTGTGACTGATATTGAAAAGGCAGAACTTTTTGCCGATCATTTCGAACAGCAGTTCACACCTAACAACACCAGACATGACGAAACTGAATCACTTGTTAACATCACACTACACAATTACTTCACAACTTCACACGCTAGCAACACCCTTCAGATTCAGCCCTCAGATGTTCTAAGCTATGTCAAAAAGTGTAAGAAAAAGAAAAGTCCAGGCCTTGATAGAATCACCAACTCTCTAATTAAAAACCTGCCAATTCGTACTATTTTCTATATTACCCAACTCATCAACAAAATACTCGAGTTGGGTCACTTTCCGCAGGAGTGGAAAACTGCTATAATAATCACTATTCCAAAAAAGGAAAGAGTAACAGCGGAGCCGTCGGAATACCGACCAATCAGCTTGCTCTCTGCTCTCTCCAAAATTACTGAATTCTGCATTCTCAATAAACTTCTTGACTTTCTTGCGAATCACAACATCATACAAGCTGAACAATTCGGCTTCCGCAGGAAGTACTCTACAAACCATCAACTACTTAGAGTCACAGAACTAATCAGAGAGGCTGAAAAAAATCATCAGAAAACCATCGGGCTTTTCCTTGACATAGCGAAGGTATTCCATAGGGTTTGGATTGATGCGCTAATTTACAAACTTATACGCCTTGGGTTACCTCATGCACTCATAAACATTATCAGCTCCTATCTTATGAATAGGCACTTTATCGCTCGAGTGAGAGAAACTCTCTCAACACCTAGACACATACGGGCCGGGGTGCCTCCCCCCAAGGCAGCCTCTTAGGCCCAACTCTTTACTCAATTTTCTCAAACGATATCCCACACATGGACAACACGCATCTTGCCATTTATGCAGATGACACCTGCATACTAGCCTCCGCTCAGGGACTTTATCAAGCCTTTTCAGCAATTCAAAACCACTTAACACATCTAGATATCTGGCTAAGGACTTGGAAAATCAAAGTTAATGCCAACAAAAGTATAGCTACCTGCTTTTTTACAAGAACAACTGAGCTCCCTCCTATTAAACTGCATCTTTATACCGACCCGATTGATTGGTCTCAGCGGGCGAAATATTTAGGCATAACGTTCGACCGTAATTTAACCTGGCGACCTCACATTGAAGAGGTACGCAAAAAGTACCTCACTTCCAAAAAACCACTAAATTGTCTCCTGCACAAAAAAAGCGTTTTATCAACGGATAATAAACTGCTCATTTATAAGTCCTGCCTAAGACCCATTATTACCTATGGAGCGCCCATATGGGCGACTTCTGCAATCTCTAACTTTAACAGAGTTGAGAACTTGCAGAGAGTGATGGTTCGAGCGGCGTGCGACCCTCCCTGGTACGTCCGTACGGACAAGCTGGTGGAAGAGGTTGGCATCCCGACGCTCCACAACTTTTGCAAAAAGCTCGCCAAGAGATTTCACTACAACATCCCCCGTGTTGGCAATCCACTACTTAACATCCTTCCAAATTACGATCCATTGGATCCGGCAAATTCTCGCAGGCCTCGCGCTCTGCTAGCTTAGTTTCAATTTCGAAACGGGGTGAGTGAATCCCTTATCGGGTTCATACCTCGTTTCGACTCTAGTTATTGTGCTACACTCTGGCTGGGAGCATGCTCCTATCTATTTTCATTTCACTATTTCCTTTTTAAATTTCTTATCAACATTTTATCATTGTCTTAATTTTATTTTATTTTTATTCATTCAAATAGCCTAGAAATCCCCCACGGGGAAAAAAAAGTATAAAACTTTAAAAAAATATGTAGGAAGCGAAAAAAAAAAAAATACTTAAACTTATTTAAATAAAGAAAAACTTTAGTTGAAATTTACTTTGAAGAGCCTTCGGCTAACCATTATGGTACTCCCGTTAGAGGAAGCCACATCTCTCATACATCCACGCAACCATCTTCTGCGCCAAAATAAAGCCATGGCCCCAACCGGGGAACTATCAACATACCACACCAGAGGATAAGGGGCAGGGCCCCAGGTGCCTCAAGCAACGAACTTATATTTCCGTGGCATTTCTTTGTACCATTACCACTCAACTGTGTATTAAATTTCATTCAACTATGATGCTTCCTTCATGGTGCTGCAATTTTCACAAACAGAAGTGTAATTTGATAATACGTTTTGGTAACGTTTAACGTGCAGGGAAAGGCTTTATTGTGACAAGGCTGAACTCGATCCGATAACTTAAAAGTTTTACTGGAAAGACTCACTGGAAAGACTCATTTCAGCGAAATGAAGAAACGAAAAAATGGTCAACAATGAACGCTACCTACTGGAATTTAGGGTTAATCCACTGGAGTTAGGGTTACAATTTCATCTATCAAAATATCACCTGACAGGCAATGGCTTCGTTCAAATGTAGAAGCAATTTTCACCCGTCATATCTTGACGGGCTACTTATTGGTGATTAAATCATAGGAATATTTTTAAAAAACGGAAAATCTTTTAATGATAACATGAACCATAAAGAGACTTCGCCTACATTGATTTCTTAAACTACATGTGATTCACTTCAGTTATTGCCGAATAATTGTAGTAGCAATATCCAAACTCATTATTACGATTGCTATTATCGTTCTTTGCCTCATTGATTTCTGATGATTTTTTAGCTTCATTATTAAACCAAAATACTCGCGTGAGCAATTTACATTTCCTTATCATCACCAAAAACTCTGGTAGTCTGGTTGCTTTATATTTGTGGAGCATAAATACTGATTTTCGGTGGATGTCAGATAAATAACAATATGATAAACAATCTTAACTCACGCAAATACGAACATATTCTTTGTTGATTTTTTTATTTCAAACTGGCATTGTCCTGCTTTCTTTTTGAAAAGAATAAAATTTCATGTGTTTAAAAGAAACCGTAGAATTTCAATCTTCTAAAAATATTTAGCAGAAATTGCTTTCAATTGTCCTGCATTACATACAGCAAATGCTGGTCCTTTTGTGGTAACCACATAAAAAATTTCAGATGTGTTCCAAAAAAAAAAATTTTTTTTTTTTTTTCAAAATTTTAAAAAACACAATCTTGATTTTTTTTCTTTTCAATTTTATGAAAATTTTTTTTTTCGAAACGTATTCAAGCCAATATTAAATTGAAGTCATGCAATTGTTTCTCAAATGAGCTATTATACAACTCTTTAGCTCCCGTAGAACGAGTTATAATACTTTAAAGCACTGCCACCGGCATGTAAAACAAGGTGCTTTTTAATGAGCTTTAAAAGTTAATTACTCATCAATCAGAAATGATGGATTTTTTGAAAAAATTATTATCTGAATTTAAGGTGTCAAAGAGTACGATTTCTGAAAATTTCATGAAGATTCGAGATGGTCAGATTGAATTCATTGTTGATTTGACATGGGATGACCCAAAAGTATTCTTGCTATCCAAATCATTTTATGAATCGTTTCCGCATACACTCCTTCTTGGCAAAGAAAATACGTATACGCTAATTATTCTTCTCGCGAGATGTGAACTTAGTGACGTTTTTATTTATAAAAAAAGACGTTTTCTTTAAAGAGAAAGTTGTAGCTTTTGCTTGTTACATGTTGAGAATTTTTGTTACTTTACTTAAGTTACGATGTGGAATCGCCGCCAAAAGTGCTTTGCTTTTTTAACTGGAATCAGCTTGTTTAACTGGTCTCCAAGTTTTCATAATGAATAATTAGTTTTCCGAATTCATAGCTGTCACGGTCTGTAGCAAGTTAACTGTTCAGAAGTTTCACGTTTTGTGGAAGGTGAAATGGCGCTGAGTGTAGATTATCCAAATAAGATTTAACACCCGTGTTGAATCATACAAATGTTAGAAATGAGACTTAGTTACGTTTCCGCAGTTCAATAATAACTTCGATTATGGAAATACGTTAGTTTTCCTGAAAATTATGCAAGTGCAATAGTGAAGTATTTAATTTAGAAAAAAAATTATTTTTTTAAAGACTAACTCTTTATAAGAATCTAATGTTTTAAACTTAAAAAAAAAAAAAAATCAAAAAATAAGATAAACGATATTAACTACAAATAATTCCGTAGAATTGTGATGCCCAACCTTTTTCTGCCGAGAACCACACTTCATATTAAAATCATTTCCGCGAGCCAGAACACAAATAAAATTTTAAAATAAGGATTTTATCATTTCCTAAATAACAGAATTATTATCATTCGACAAAATTTTGGAGTTCCATTCGGCAAATGGAGAATTTCTGCCCTCACAAAAATTTAAGTTTGGGGTGCCCTTAACGTTGATTTCCACTGTTCCATAGCAGTGGCGATAAACAGGGCAATCGCGATCGATCAACCGATTGCAGAGTGATTAACTCTTTGATCTGAGTGTTACTGGACGAGTCTCTTAAGGCATATTTTGTATAAAAAAGACTAAAATTTTTCGTGTCTGCATCATTTAATAAATGGCTATGTACTATCTTATATAATTAAAAACTGAGCGTATGTACCTATGTATGTACCTATAAGTACCTATGTATGTATCTATATACATTCATCTATGTCTGAGTTACTTCACCCGAACTCCAGTGAACTGACCATCGAACCTGGTATCGATAGATTCGTAATTTTCCCGTATTTATGTTCGGCTATTCGGAGAATTTAAAATGTTTATTTTTTGGTTATTTTTCCGCAATGTGCCTCAAAATTTTACTGATTATTTTTCTCTTTGAGCCTGATTCTTGAACACACGTCTCTTGGCATAACTTTATTTTCGAGGTAGTCCGTGAAAAGCCGGGCGACGCAGCTAGTTATTTAATAAATATTTTACTACGCAAAGTTTTAAAATCACCTTTCCCTCTCGTGAACAAAAGAAAACTTTCAAGTGTCGATCGTGACACACTGTCAGCGTGCGAAGTTGGTCTTATTGACAAACAAGTTGACCGTTTCTGCTCTATAGCAACGGCTTTAATGTTTTCAGGTCGAAATTCCGAGTCAAAATGGGAACGCAGGCTCTGGATCGAACGCCGACATGCGCAAAAAGAATTTTTTTCCACATTTTCCAAGCACGAACTATAACAATAACAGAGAAAATTAAGTATTAGAAGAACGAATGATAACTGAAAAGGTCCTGAATTAACATTTTAATATGATGTACAAGTACGAAATATGGTCAAATCGGTAAGTAGAGTCTTTATGGTTAAAGTTTGTATCGGATAATAACTTGCGGAATCTCGCGTAGAATTATTAGCTCGCGTGCTTTTGGTGGTTGCTACGTTCTGTTTAATGAGTGATTTTAAGCAATCTATGTTTGCTTATGAGCTGGGATACTAAAGGGAAAAGAATGTTAAATAATGATCGATGTTTGATAATCAAGAAAGATATTTTTGATGCATATTTAAAAGTTTCATTCGTGAGGATGTTTTTTATTTCTTGGGTAATTTGCTTTAGAGTTTTAAATAGCGGGATTAGGAGTGGACATTTTTCAAAATAATGAAATAGTATCCGAGAAAAGTAATATTAATAATCGTTATGAAATTTTTAATGGCAATGCAGTAGCAAAAATGGACTGGTAGATTAATAACTACAAAAAAAAAAAAGAAAAATAATCTTTTTTTTAAATTTCTTTTTCTCTTTTTGTTTTTTTAATGACATATTCGTTCTGTAAGAGCAATCGATCTATTCGTTTGAAGAGTTCAATGAATTTGTTTTTGTTTTTTTTTTTTTTTTTTGAATCCATCTTATATATTATTTTTATGACTTGTTTTTCTGTCGCTTCGCGAGATCTTCCTTATTTCTTGATCAAACTCCATGATTTGCCTCTCATTTTAAAGCTTATCGTGCCGACTGATGACGAAAGATAGACCCAGGGTCAAAAAATGGTTTTTATGACAAAAAAATAACTTTTTTCCCCCTTTTTTTCTGTTTTTTATTACACACTAGTTCAATGAATAGCATTCGAAATCACAGACACAATTGCTACGTAGGATGGAGCATCGTGCTAATAACGGGAAGAGAACAAGTTCAAATCCGGACCGGACGTTTTCGTTTCGATGTCCCCCCCCCCCCTTCAGCAGAATTCTAATCCAATTTTCCAATTTTTTTCCGCTGCTTTCGGCGGAAAAAAATCTTATGTTCGGCCTGTTTTTTAAAATAAATAAATAAATAAATAAAGCTTAAAAGCACCGGGCTGGGTTGTTCAGTTAAATTAATAAGTTTACCTTGTGTTGCGAACGACAGAGCTGAGCATCGGTACAGCGTTCGGCTGTTACCCAGTTGGACGAAAGTTCGTCCCTGCCCGGACGATCTGCTATTATAGCAAATTTAGACCAATATTACATAGCATATATACACACAACATACAATGTATAACGCATGTAAGACAATAAAATAAATGAAATGCGAATGCTCCTTGTTGTTTCGAAACCTTGAGGCAGCCTACAGTTCTTATGCAATTAAATTGGTTCTTAACTGAAATGTCTTTTTATTTTTATTTTATTATAATTTTTTTTAAAGCTTTATCTCTTTTTAGAAAACTAAGCGTAATGTAAGAAGAAAATGAACTATTAAGTTTAAAAACTCGGACTTTTTATGCAGAAAAATTATTTTTCTTTGTATGCTAAAATGTAGATTTTTGTAATGACAGTTTTTGACGTTTTGTAGATAAAAAATACTACCCCAAATTAAAATTACACTTTTAATCCAGTTAACCTGTGAATTTTATCGGAATACGAAGAAAATCATAACAGCCAGTCACATTTTGACAACGTTGGAAAAATTGCGCATAAAAAGCAGACTCAGTTCAATTGATTTTGTGTTTTAACCGTTCGATTAAATGAGGGACATGTGCTGCCATCTAAGCTATAACCGTTCAAGCAGCTTGCTATGGGAATTTTCAAAAATTTTCCGAGAAAAAAAAAAGTAAAATAAACACTTCTCTTCAATATCTTAGCTTTCATATTATTTCTCGAGCCTGTTTTTCTGTCATTATGCGAGATATTCTCTATTCCTTAATCGAATTCCGTGATCAACCCATTTTAAAGCGTATCGTACCTGCTAATGACGAAAAATTGACCCAAGGTCTTTTTTTTTTGCTGTTGTCTGAAAAATCCATTTTTTCTGTGTTTTTTTTTTATTACACATTGCTTCAATGAACAGCATTCGAAAATGAAAACACATTTGCTCGGGTGGATAGAGCGTCGTGCTGATAATGAAATGGGCATCAGTTCGAATCCATGGCGAAAAATATCGGTTTAATGCTTTATATTTTCTTTCGGCAGAATTTTAATCCAAATTTCCATTAATACGTAATATAAACTCATTTCGGGACTCTGAGCTGCAGTTCTGTCACTGTTTCAATCAGGAAACAAAAACATCTATTTTAGCTCGGTAGATGGCAGTTTAACTTTTAAAAAGTATTTTATTAAAGTAGAAGTGTACATTTCAATTTATTTCGCTGGTTTACTACGCATTGCTATATGACTTCTTTAATACTTCATCTTTTTTTTTTGTCAGTAAGAATCTGTTTTCTTCTGTTTTTCAATGAATAGCATTCAAAGGTGAAGACACATTGGCTCGGTTGGATAGAGTGGCGTGCTAATAATGAGAAGGGCGTCACTTTTACTGATAGATATGTTTGCATTGAAGATACGTATAGCCAAAAAGTGAACAATGATCACCTTATCACTTACAAAATTGTAATTAAAAAGTTTTGTAACCGCATACGCATATATTATTGGTAAGTTTGAGTATAATACCTCTGTTTAAAAAAAAATTTAAGTTATTTGTACTGATGTGTTCAAACTTCTTGTCTTCCTCTGTACAAACATCCGTTGACTTTTTCCTATTCTTCTTCATAATGTCCTTTCTCTCAAATTGTTAATGAATGTAATGCCTCACGCAACGATTTGAAGCGTAGTGCGGATTTCCGCACGGGTCGACTAGTTCTTGGATAATTTTAACAAAAGAATCACAGACAGGGCCAGATAAAGGGATAGTCACATGGGGCACGGGCGAGGACACCAACAAATGAGGTGCATCAAATGTGTAGCTAAATTTTTTTTTTCCTTAAATCGAGCGTTTTTATAACCCATTATATCAAGAAGCGGATATAAATTCCAGATAAACAATTTCTCTTTAACATTTTAATCAATTTCGCAAATCTCAAAGCTACGTATAGGATTGTACCGTGGTTACCTTTTTTTATATTTAAGAATCATATCTCTACCTTGAAGTAAAAACAACAAGGATACAAGGGGGAGCGATGGGGGCGATCGCCCCCTCCTTTAGCTGATATGCAGGAACTCCCTTTCATCATATGAAGTTCGTAACTTCACGAATTTTAAACGAATAATGTTAGGGAAAAAAAAAGACTCTCTCTCGGATTTTTTCAGAAAACGTAACTGTGGCATATGTTTTAATACTTTAGTGATAAGGATCGGAACTTTGTACAGGAAGTTTCTTGAAGTTCCAAAAACTTGATATTACTGTCGTAGACTTATCTACTATCTTAGGTGATATACGATGGGGTCTTCGGGGGTTCTCCTAGAAAGTTTCTAAATTGAAGTCCAAAAAGAAGGTTCTTCTGCCTTTAAATAGGAGTTTAGTAAGACCTCCTTTGGGTTATGCTGTTCAGTTTTGGTCTCCTAACTTCAGGTAAGAAATTTCTGTATTGGAAAGGGTTCAAAGAAGGGCTATTATACTAGTAAGGGAGCTTTCAGATTTTGATTATTATACCAGATTTAAAAGGCTTAATATGTATAGCTTGAAGCAAAAGAGAGTCAGAGAGCAGTGGCGTAGCTAGGGTGGGGCGGCAGGGCGGTTCGCCCCGGGCGGCACTTTTCTAGGGATGGCAAATTAACCCTTTCTTTTTTTGGTGCCCACCGATCCCCTAACGTCAACAAAGAAACACTAAAAAGACTTGAATTTTGAAAAAAAAAAATTAGCAAACCCAAACCGCCGTTTTTAATAACTTTAGTAAAAATTGCCTAAAAATGTG
This sequence comes from Uloborus diversus, assembly GCF_026930045.1. Classification (NCBI taxonomy): domain Eukaryota; kingdom Metazoa; phylum Arthropoda; class Arachnida; order Araneae; family Uloboridae; genus Uloborus; species Uloborus diversus. Next base: position 123,877,319 of record NC_072738.1, read on the forward strand.
ATTTTTTACGTAAATTTAACAATTTTCTCCAAGTGTGGTCCCTTATGCATCCCCCTCCTCCGTTCTTTTTCTTTGCAAGTATATGAAAATTAATTACTTTTTTTTTGATTAAATTTCTAGTTTTAATTTAAACACTTCTGTCAGTTTAATGTATTAGCTATTTCACAACGAAAGGGCGGCAAATTGAGGAACCGCCCTGGGCGAAAAATACTGTAGCTACGCGGCCACTGGCAGAGAGAGGGGACATGATTCAGTTGTTTAAATTTATCAAAATGAAAGATGTTAATGGGGTAAATTTTTGCACGGAAAGCAGGACAAGGGGTTCATTGTTTTAAGCTAAACAAACCTCAGGCTAACCTGGAAATTAGGAAACACTAATACTTTTAGTAAGATCGTGGGCATTTGGAACAACTTACCGGAAGAGGCGGTAGCGAGCAAGGGGGTGGATAGCTGTAAGAGGGCCATTGATCTTCACTGAGGACTAATAAACAGACTAGGACCAGCCTGGCTGGGCCCATGACCTGTTGCTGGTCGTCACATTTGTATTTGTATTGGTATTATCGGCTTCGAAAAATCGCCGGCTAAAAACTGCTTACGCACGCATGTTGTCTTCTTTGTTCTGTATTCTGTGATCAATTCAATGCTCTTTGCGAAATCAATGGGGCAAATTAAATCAGTTGCGTTCCTAATTCTAGAGCTTCTAACTTGAAGAGTGATTGATATTTTTTCTCCTAGGGATGTTGCTACTTCGTTACCAACGGCAACGGCAGGAAGCGGAGGATGGCGGTCGCAGAGACACTTCTGAGCACGACATGCGTCGGAAAATCAGCGACAGGGACCTCAAAGGTGAAAGTCACCGTGCAGCTACCAGGGGCACACTCATTTGCATCTTCGTCTGCGGTTCCTTTCTTCTTACCCTTGGACTGGTCATTTTGTTCGTCGGTCTCCTAGTTCCAGGCCCCAAGAAGGATCCCACGCCATGGCTCGTCATCGGCCCCACGTGCATCGTGCTGGGTATACTCGTCCTGTTGCTGTCCGTGGAAATTATCATAAAACTGAGAAAGATATCTGCCTCTTCGAGGGGCTCTGCGGAGCCAGAGACACCTGTCAAGAAAGGAACTGTCAAGCATGGATGGGGGAATCAAGAGGATGGCGACGTAGAGCTTGGTAAAGAAGTAATGCCAAAAGTTATTCCGGTTATTGTTCATCCATCTACTCCGTTGCAGTTAGATGCTACTTCATTGACAGCGGATGTGGTGCAACATAGGTGAAACCTGGTTTAGTGTGAAAAGATGCAAAATTGTCTACAACTTGCTCCAGGCTGGAGGAGCAAATTCACTTGAGTAGACTTTGAGCCCAGCCTGATAAGGAGCACATTAAAATGAATATCTTGTACTGTATTTTCTACAGTGGCTGTGAATTGCATTACTTATTTTGTATAAAAGATTTTGTTACATAATTTAGATGTGTCGTTCCGGTTGTTCAGTGCTTTTGGTTTTGGGTGAACGGAAGTTTCTAAACTAAACTAAACTTCGTGGCGCAATAGCTTATACTGTGTCCATCTCAGTTTTCGTGACTCTAGAGTGCAAAAGCAGATGTCAGCCGAGTGTGCGACCCCCCCCCCCGCGCACATGGTACAGGCTGACCGTGCCTGTCGTCAGGATGGAAATCGGGTCTATGGCGTGGAAGCGCAATGCGAGGAGCTGCGCCAAAGGAAATTTGCTGAAAGGAACTTTCAGTTTTTAAGAAATGTCAGCATGTCAACAATCATGAAACGCACCATTCGGTGCCATACCTCAGTAGTGCCCAACATTTTTTCACTCAAACGGCTTACCTTATATTAAGATGATCTTCGCGGGCCAGCACACATGAAAATTTCAAAATATTAAAAAATATATAAATAATATAGGAAAATATGGAAAATGGAAGAAAATTACAAACCAAAATTTGTTATTATCATTTCTTAATGCTTATTTATAAAGACGAAGTTTATATGCTTCCCAGAAACCAGTTTCTGAATATTTGGTTCCAAATTCAGGGTCATTTGGTCTAATGGGGATTTTCGATTTGTAAAATGGAACCAAACAACCGGCCTTACCAGAGCCTTGTCCAAGGGTAGGATTTTAGGGATTAAGCCCCTCCCACTGGGGAAAAAGCAATAGGAAAACAAATGAAGAAAAGTGCACGTTTGATTTAAAATTAACTTGATTAAAATTACACAAAAAAACCTTTTTTAATGTGAAATCGAATTGAGCAAATTCGAGAAAAAATATGAATAAAATCAAATCTCAGACGATTTGTAACGATGACGACGATAATTTTGCTCTCTAAATAAATATTAAAAACAACCCTCGCCATGGTAATCTAAAAGAGCAGTGCAACAGTAACTTTAGTCAAGTGAGGATAATAATAATAAGCAGTTCGTGATTGCTCAAATAAATAAATTAATTAACTCAAATGAAGGAAGTTACTCCGGAAATATTTAAAAGGGCGTATTTCAAAGAAGCTAGCCGTACTTTATTTGTATTAACTAAATTTAATTTACGTTTATCCACTCACTTGTGTAAAAACTTCAAACATTTTGTGAGAATCTTCTTTCAAAATTACCCTTAAAAACTTCATTTCGTTGCTTATTACGTCAGCATAACAGTTTATTCATTTGTGTATCTACCTTGACCCACTTTGGGTATAGTTAATAAATTTTGAAAAGAAGTAAAAGATTTTGTTAATGCGAATAAGTTATGTCAACAAAGGTTTTATAAAATCATTATACAATAGGAGTAGGAAAATAGTAATAGTATTCGATGAAATTTAGTTTTGGTATGTAACATCAGTGACAAAAATGTTAACCAAAAATGTAACAAAAATCAAAATGTGTAAACCTTACAATCCGTTTCATGTGAAGAAATAGCATTTCCGTGCTTATTGGCCGTGGTCGAAGTGGAAAAGAAAATCCATATGTTTCGTCAAACTCTGCGGCTGACATCCTCAGTGGTTGCGACCGATGAGCTGCTCCGGTCGCTCTGGATTTTGTTTTCCATTACGACCATTGCCAATAAGCCTTGAAAGGTTATTTCTTCATCTTGACGCCGGTCGTGAAAGTTTTAAGCAGTTTTTATAATCGGTTTCCTTTATTATTTTTACAAGTATGATTCTTTAAAAACGAAATTATTTTCACCTTTCTGGACAGCGCAGTAACTTCCATTGTAGATTGCTTTACTTCGTTGAGAAAATAAACTAAACTAGGGAAGTTATTGTGCAATATACATCATTTTCAAAATCGAATAGAACTTTTGAAAGAATGTTTAACTTCACTGGAATATTTACATCCTGCAGATGGAGAAAGTGACAGTTTTGGTGAAATCTTATGTGAAGAAATTGAGCCAATTAGACATTTCTTGTCTGAAGAAAATGTAACTCCGGCCAATCTCTCTAATTTTTTTAATGAAAATAACCGGAAGGATAAAGTAAGAAATAACGATGTTAAATTTTGCTATTTCTAACTTTATGTTTCCAGCTCCAAGGTATTTATTCAACTTTAACTTGAAGGATACCTTTCCTAACTAACAAGTTTGAGAATTTTTTTGACCGTCCCGGTATGTGTTGCAAGTGGCAAACGTTCTTTCACTACTAAAACCCGTAAAAACCTATTTAAGGTCGACTGTAATGTAGAACCCCGATATTACGTTGTCTGTTTAATACGTCACCCGCTTCTGACGTCATTTTCTGCTGGTCCCTGAAAAAGGCTATACTGACAATGTTAAAATATTCCGGATTTTACGTTACCTTTTTTCAGAACGTTAGCTTAATACGTTTTTCTACAAACGGACACAAATTATTTTTCATCTCCAAGATACACGCAAACCTTTTTTTTTTTTTGTTCTCAGATTTCTCTTTTTTCAAATGGCTGTTTGAAGTTGCTTTGGCATTCTTTTCGTTCTATCTAATTGTCCGTTGCCTGAGAGAGGGATTTCCTCTGACTGACCAATCTTCCTGACAATATTGAGTGACCAATCTTCTTTCATGACAATTGAAGACTGAAGCTGCTGGCACTCTTCTTGAAAACTTTCCAGAAGTTGGTACCGCGTGTATCGTCTCCTCACCACATCACGAATTTCATCAATATCCGTTTCACAGTCCGCTTTCGATGATAATGATGAAGATGAATAAGAAATAATCAAGGGTGTCCCCACAGCTGATCAAGCGATTCTAAGGATAAATACTCTGAAACTACTGTCCAACCACGGATTGTATGGAATTGGCAAAAGTCCAATTAAGACGAGTCTATCTGAATGAAGGTGAAAAGTAAAAATTTGATGCCCGTGTTCCGCACATTTGAATGTGACTGTTTAATTAAAAGACGAACATACATCTGCAAACGCTGACATCCCTAAAAACTAATAGATACGTCCATTTCCGCCTGTAAACCGGATGTTTGCCTTTCCATACAATCCGTGGTGAGACAATATTTTTGTTTGGAAATGCCAACTAAAAAGCAAATTTGCAAAAAATTGTTAGTACCGCCATGCTATAAATGAAATTGTATCTAAAAACAATTTTTTTCCACTACTTCATGAGATAGCAGTCAATTTTTAAATAGTATGCCTATATTTTTCAAACGACCCCGATTTTACGTTTTCGCGCTTAGAACGTTTTTTTTAAATCACTGGTCCGACAGAAAACGTAAAATCGGGGTTAGAAAGAAAGAGTTACATTTTTCAACCATAATTTCTATCGAAAATGCAACAGTGAATACGATTGATTTTGAAGAATCTATAAAGCTGTTCACATATCTGCTACAAACAAGAAGAATATATTTTCTTAAAGCTTTATTCGCAAAAGTTCGTATGCCGCAAAGGATTATGCTCATTAAAAATTTTAAATGTTCACCAATAACAAAAATTTATTTCTGGAATATTTGAGAATCATATTCTTATTAATATGAATAAATGGCTTTCTTTATTTCAATAAATCCTTAAGTTGTTATTAAATATCAATATGTTTCTTACATCAACATTTTAGAATTAATATAAAATTTATAATTTTTGGAATGAAGTATTATGATTCAAAATAAAAGAAAATTTTTCACATAAAAATTTGAGAAAAAAAAAAGTTTTGCATAGTTTTAGAAAAGCTGCATTGTTGCGTAAAAAAACTTGCAACTGGTCCAGGAGGACACCTCGAGGAAAAAAAATATTTAAAAGAATAAGAATCCCGAAATTGGGAGGGAAGGGAATAAATGGTACAAAAGGGATTTTAAATTGCCCCGCAACCTGAAATCGACCGGAGCAAGGTCGGGTGATCGTGGAGGCAATGCGATCTTGCAGCCTCAACTGGTCATTTTGTTTTCATCAAATACAGTGTTGCCAACTACTCTGCAACTTGCGGAGTTGCTCCGCAAAAATAGCGAAACTCCGGAGCTCCACAAAAAAGTTATCTTGCTCCGCATTTTCCGACCGATAGTTTTCAAGCATGGCATAGTGTTCGAAGGTGTTTTTATTTTTATCCTAGTGCTTAAATGATGTTATTATTATTTCCTAGTTGATGTTATTATTTTGATATTATTTTTATCCTAGTGCTTTTGAGCCATATCAAAGCTCAAAAACAATTATAGATACGTGGTTTTAGTTCTTTTTATTGAATTTTATGCAAAATACCTAGCTGCTCCGCAAAATTTCAAAATGCTCCTCAAAATCACCGCATATGCTCCTCAAATTGTTTCCCCAAGGTTGGCAACCCTGCGAAATATGATTGTGAAGAGAAATATAAATAGATAAGATAAGAAAAACCAAACATTTTTTTTTTATAAATTACATTTAATAATATGAGAAGTGCGCATAGTCTACAGGTTTTTAATAATTAAATGTATAACAATTAAATATTTTGAAGTGAAAAAAATAGGAATAATGCTAGTTTCTGGTTTACATTTGTGATTGACAACTGTGTGTGTTGATGATAATAATACTGCAATGAAACAGTTGCTTGTTAGTTTGCTTTTAATAGGGATTAGCATTGGTATGTGAGCGTGCTCGTGCTTTATATTTTGGTAAAACTCAGAGTTATATTCATTTAATTGAAAGTTCTCCTGTTGCCAGAATTAAGCTCCGGGCGCCCATGTTGGCTCCTTTCGATTTTCAGAGCTTCCATCTTTCCATTCTTTCAAGCAAATGTTTTATCGGCAGATAACCACTAACTTCTCAGAGTTTTGCTGACCAGTTTTTAGTTTTCCACCATATTGATGCTCAGCTCTTCCCATATGAAACTGCTCTAGGAATTTTAATCAGGCGAGAGTATTTAAGCCAAATAGGACTCAAGGGATTTAAACATGACACATAAGCTGGATGGATCAAGAACTTTCGCTTCAATATGCTCACATTGCCTATTTACACAATTTGACCACCATCGTCTTTTCCTTTGTCAAGCCATGCATTCGGTTCTCTTCAGTATTGACATCGGCTGGACCAAGGACATCCTTTTTACAAAGCATGCATGGGCGGATTTATGGGGGGTCAGAGGGGGGCAATGCCCCCCCAGTTTTGGGAGGACTTTATGTAGTAACAACACATCTTCCAAAAATTAAAAAAAAAAAAATATTTTTTCGTTTTTGAATAGTTCAGAAGAGCATGGGTGGATTTATAGGGAGGGGGGGGGGCAAAGAGGACAATGCTCCCCAGTTTTGGGAGGAGTTTATATAATAACAACTTATCTTTCAAAATCTTATAACAAAAAAAAAATCATGATTTTTTTTCTTTTTTGAATAGGAAATTAAAGTTTTTTTTTTCTTTTAAACTTAAAATAGCCGTTTCTTACAAAGTTTGAACAATACTGTACAATTGTATAATCTACTACTCAATTTCAGAGACTAGAAAGTGCAAATTATTGATAAGTTCTAAAATCCCTGAAAAGAATTGGCGCAGTATAGCCTACAAGTGCTCTTGAACCAAAAACCCAATCTAACCAACCAAACCTTGAAAATAATTAGACATGTCTTTGAAACTCCAAAGCAAAGTGTGCTTCAATTTTATTTCTTATCAAGTGTATACAGTGGCTCCCAAAAGTGTTCGTACACCTTGAGATTTTGTAGTAAAACCAAAATAACGCAAAACTGAATTCGAATATGAAATCCAATTTTTTTTCGCACCATTCCTATGCCATTCTGAATAAAACCCAGTAGTTTTTTTTTTTTTTTTCAAAATATTGCCACATTTTATTTTTGAAATTTGTCAAAAAACAAAGAGACAGAGAAAAATACACCACCAAAGTCATCGTGCACTGAAATATTTTTGAATAAATTCATGATTAAAATTATCATATGTCGTTTTTTTATTATTTTTGCATTGTATTGACCCTTCATAGTCATTTGGCTTTATTTTTTTGTTTATTTATTCCCTAATATTCTGCTTATTATTTTTAAATGGGCTGGTATGCGTAGAAAACAACAAACACGATTCGAAATTTGTTTTTTTTTTTCTCACAGTAGACATAAATTGGTTTAAAATATCTGTAAATTAGTTAATTTATATTATTCTATAGTGAAGTGCTTGATAAAATGCTTTTAAGACAAGAATCGGATCGAAAACAAGGTAAGAAAAGGTCAATTGGCAAAGTTAACAAAGCGTGATTGGAGGTTTACAGTTAAAGAAATTATGAAAAATACGCATTTGAGTGCTGAAAAAGTTTTTGCATAGCTGAATGAAACATTTTACGTTTAATTTTCACCTAAAACTATTTGCCAAGTTCTTCTTATTAGTTGTATTAAAGGGGACCTCTTCTCGCAGAAATTTTCTTGTTCATGCGAAAAACACTAAGCTCACGCTTTCCGTCGTAAAATAAATGACAAATAAGCACAAAACGTTTTGGAACAACGTCTTACTTATAGAGGAAAATAAATTTGGGTTAAATTGTTGTAAAATTGTCAATAGGAGGAAAAATGAGGAATTTAATCTTAGGAACTTAGCTGGATCAGTTAATCAGGACGATGAGGTGTTCTTGGATGAGGGTGCATAACTGTAGCAGGACTTGGAAAATTTGATGTTTTTTGATGAAATAATGAATCATGCCGATTCATTTAAATATTTTAAAAAACAAGTTTAAACAATTAGCCCAAAATTTGGTAAACGGAAACAACTATGTTTCTTTTATCAAAATGACGATAAAAAGTACACGTTTGCGTTTGGAGCCTCAAAAATTGTCCTTAAAGTTAGAAATATCTCCTCAGTCGGCAGATTTAAACTTAATAGAACATATTTGGAAACATCTGGTGACTAGATTACGAAAATACACCATTGAAACGAAAAGCGAACTAAAAACCAGTAAGACTCGAAGTGCGGGCTGAATACTTACTCAGAAATTGCAGAAAAAAAGAAAGAAAAAACAATGAAATCTATTCCCAGACGTATAAAAACTGTTGTTGATACTCCATGATTCTCTACTAAATAATAATTTTGTAAAAAGTTAGATTATTTACTATTTTTTTGACATTTTTTTCAAAGTGTACGAAGACTTTTGTGAAATAAAATTTCCGGCACTTTTTGGTTTTTGATTTTTAAAAAATTAAGGTTTAATGTTTTTTAAAAAAATTTCGTGTAGTTTTGTTAAAAATAGATCATAGATCTTGTAATTAAATACCTATTCCGAAATATTAATTCTAGCCAATGCATTGGAGCCTATTTCATTGAAAGTCGAACACTTTTGGGAGCCACTGTAAATTAAGAATTGTTCAAATGGGTAGCATGTTACTCTCTTGATACCTATTCTCTAAATCTGTGCACCATTTCTTTTAAAGTATTAACTTGCATCACAAAGCACTTTTTAAAGCGTAAAACTTAAAAAAAAATTATTTGCCTATTTCCAATTAACCCTTATAAGACTTCAAAATTCAGAATTTTATATCCATTTTAGATAATTTCCTCCGGGGGAGTAACCCCCGGGCCCCCTAAAACTGGAGATATTCTATATCCCACTAAAAAGGGAGCACTGCGTTACTCTCTTAATACCAGCCCCTCTCTTTTAAGGTCAATTTAAAAAGGACAGCATAATTACACACAGTAATGAAAATGACATAAAAAAGTAAAGAATGACCTTACGCATCACAGAAAACAGACAAAAACATGGGAGGGGAGGGAGGGCAATTAAAAATATTGCTCAAAAAAAAAAAAAAATCCTGCCCCCCCAGGAACTCAGTCCTAAATCCGCCTATGAAAGCATGCCGAAAAAAGAGGCCAAAGCGGTACTTCGTACCTTTGTCCTCATTTAATTTCACCTTTTTCACCCATTGACACGCCAACAACAACAACAAGCATGACACATATATCACGCGAAATGGCGCAAATGGTTTTCTGCATCTTGAAAAATCACCTACTAGGACTGATTTTAAAAAAAGAACTTGTATGTACTAAAAAAGTAATTTTAAAAATGTTCCGTCAAAAGAGTGAGAGAGAGAGAAAAGACGATAAGTCAGGAGCGTGAATAGATGCTGGTTGCTGAAACGTCATTAATGAGTGGTTGTCTGGAACCAATGGCGTTTCTTCAGACTTTTACATCCATTATTGTAGGGGTTCCCAACCTGTGGGTCGCGACCGCCAAGGGGGGTTGCGAAGGATTTCTTAGGGGGTCGCGACATTATCCCTATACTATTTAAAAATACATTATTGCATAGTTGAAAAAATAAAATACATAGGGGAAAAATAGCATCATTTTAGAGTAGCATCAATACTTGAGCACAATGGCGAATCCAGGAGAAGGACTATGGGGCTACAGCAACCCTTCCCCCTCTCATGCCAGAGTACCTGATCTAAGAACATCCTCTAAGACTATCATAAGTTTTAGTTTAGGGACTTCAATCTCTATAAATTTCCGCGACAGAGTCCCGATAACCCTCCCTCTTAACATTATCCAAAATCGTCTAAAATTTCGTTTTTGGAATGTCAATTTCGAATAATTTCTGCGAGAGATTCTTTAAGCCCCAAACCTTATCCTGAAAGGTGTCCTACGGTTGGTTTTTAAAGCTTGATTTTAGAAATATTCCGGGGAAGAGCCCTGAACCCCTTCCCGTCCTCGAACTACATCAAAATATTCATCCAAGAAATGGATTTTTAGGATTTTAAATTCGAAAAAAATCTAGGGAGTGCCTGCTGTTCCTCATCACATAATTAAAGATCACATAAAATTTCGTTTTTAGGGGTTAAATTTCAAAAACAGTTTCGGGTGAGGGTCTGCGAACATTTCCCTTTGTCATCAAAGGTAACTTTACGATTCCGTTTTTTAGACTTAAATTTCGAAAAAAACTTTTGGCAGTACCCAAAATCCTCTCTCCCGCTCACATATAAAACTCGTCTAAAATTTCGATTTTGGAACATCAATTCCGAAAATATTCCTGGGGGTGGGAGCTCCGAATCCAAACCTTTTCCCTAATGTTTGCTAAGATGGCGTATAATTGCTATTTTAGAACCTCAAACTCAAAAATGTGTCGGGGAAAGGTCGCCCAAACCTCTTCTCTTCCCTAAATTTCAACAGAAATAACAACTGAGCTTTTTTAGGACATGTCAGTTTCATCTTCGAAAAATTTGAGAGTATCCTTATCCGCTTCCACCTCCCCCATCGTTAAAAATCGTTTAAAACTTCATTTTTAGGACTTTGAGAAATTTCAAAGGCAATTCTCCAAGCTTGAACCGTTCATAAAAGTCCCTGAACTTCTCCTCCTCCGAACATCACCAGAGATCGCGTAAACTGCAATTTTAGAACTACAATTTCGAGCAGTTTCCGAGGGAGGACCATCGCAAACGTTACACTTACGACTGTAGATTCATATTGTTATATCTCTTTCTCCGCTGATATAACGCAATTCTTTTAATTTGACTGACCATAATGTTAGTAATGACACTTCCTCCTCTTCCCCCCTTCAAATATCAATCACCCCCTACCAATTTTTTGACCTCGCGGCGGCCTTGTTAAAAGAAAATGCCTTCATTCCCTTCATTAAAAGTTGGAGAAAACCAAATCCTGCATTCGCCGCTGCTAAGACGCAAGAATATATATATATATATATATATATATATATATATATATATATATATATATATATATATATATATATATATATATATATATATATATATATATATATATATATATATATATATATATATATATATTTAAATATGGGGGATACTTAGGGGGTCGCAGGTTTCTTAGTTGGTGAAAAGGGGGTCGCGAAGTGAAAAAGGTTGAGAACAACTGCATTGGGATAACACTTAACTAACTGGAAGTGGAGAAGTATTATTGTTTCTTCGGGGGCGGGGGGCGGGAAGGAAAAAACAAATTCACAATTTATTCAAATAGGAGGTGTTGCAGTTTGAAAGGCGGATCCAGCTTCTGGTTTTGGAGGGATTATTATCAGAAAGGGGAGATAAAAGGGCTTTGACTAATGACTGCAGAAACAGGTAAAACAAGCAAAGTAACTTAAAACGTGTTTTTTAGCATAGTTAATCACAGTAATTTTTCTTCTAGTTTATCCGTGTAATCTTTTGAAATTACTTTAAAATCACAAACGGGCTGAAGTTTATGTTTTACCCGAAAAAGAGGAATAATAGAATGTTTAAACTCTTTGGCTAGTTGGCGAATTCAAGCTCTATATCTTTGAATCGTTAGAACATGTGCAAGAATTTATAAATTCTAGTTGCTAAGTTAACTCCAGTGAAATACAAAAGTTATACGATGAAGATTATTCATCGTATTATTGCATCAAAGTATTTGCGAATTTACTTTAGCTCTAGAATAACATTTTGAGCATGGATGGACTGCGTCCCCCAAGAGAGCGCTAATACTACACTTCCAAGGGGCGCCCGCCTACTCTCAAAGTGCGCAAAATAAAAGGTGCACAGGTTTGAAGACGTGAAAAAAATAGACGCAAAGGCGTGCAAGTTCAAAGACGGGGGGGGGGACGAAGGTGCACAAATCGAGGATGCAAAAAAGAAAACAAAAACGAAGGTGCATACGTCGATAAAGTAAAAAAGATGGAATTTTTAAAAAAGGTTCGGAGGCGGGGGAAAAAATCTTGGCGCACACGCTCGAGGGCGCAAAGGAAAAACCGCAGGAGCTCAGGTTTAAGGGAGCAGAGAGGGAAAAAAGAAAAAACGAAGTCGCACAAGGGTTTGAGAGAGCAAAGAAAAAAACTCGAAGGTGCGTAGGTTTGAGGACTCAAAAAGAAACAAAGACGCACAGGTTCAAGGGCGCAAAAAAACACCACACATACACACACATCAAGCGCACTGGTTCGAGGGTGCAAAAGAAAAAGAAGGGGGAAAACGAAGGCTCACACGTTTTGGATCACAAATAAAATAAAAATTTTAAAAAAAGTTTCGAGGGCGCAAAAAAAAAAAAAAAGTGAAGAAACGAAATTGCACAGTGGTTTGACGGAGCAAAAAGGAAAAAAAAACAAAAGCTTACAGGCTTGAGGCAAAAAGAAACAAAGGCATACAGGTTCGCGGGGGAAAAAAAAGAAAAGAAGAAGAAAAAAAAAACGATAGCGCACATGTTCGAGGGCACAAATAAAATAAATAAAATAAAATAGTTTCCAGGGCACAAATGGAAAAAAAAGAAACAAAGGAATTCGCACACGGATTTGAGAAAGCAAAAAGAAAAAAAAACGAAAGATCACAGGTTAAAGGGCGTCGAAAGAAACAAATGCATGCATATTCGGAACTCCAGCGCTCGAATACGCTACCTTGCGGTGATTTACAAAACTCCCGATGAAACTTAAACATTGCCACGTTGCGTTCCACGTGTGTCTGTTGACGTAAACACAGGCAGTTTGTTCTGAGTATTTATTAACGCAATCGATGAGTCTTAGTTTGCTTTCAGCTACAGAAATTAATTCGTCCCTTAGTAGTATTCTCGAGCTTCTCAAAATAATGTTAGTTTTCCTTATTTCCTTCTAAAATATGAGTTGATTGAAAATGGTGAAAGCGAAAACTGGATTAACAAACTTGGATAACGTTATACAAGGTAAAAAATTTTATTGTTTTGTATGAATTTGTAAGAATATGAGTTTTTTTTAATCTTAAATTAATTTAACTAACCATCTTTTACAGCAGCATTTAGTTGGAATGGACGGTATGCAAAATATTTTCTTGAATATATTATCGTAGAACAAAATGAAAAATGTTTCACCGAGAAAGAATTTACTTTATTCAGCAATCACGATTGCTTATTGTTCTCATTTGACTGTTTTTTGGCGTTACGCTGATTTTTCCCACCGCCACCCTCCGCACCATCACCGTGGACCGGCTGGCTCCTCACGATGCTGCTCCTATAGCGAAAGTCGTCTCCTGGTTGCATCCATGTCCTACACACACGCGCATACATACACAACTACACACACACACGCGCACATACACACACACACAAACACATACACACATACAAACACTTACACACACGCATACATACAGACACCCACACATACACACACACACATACACAACTACCCACACATTCATGCATGCACACAGACACAAACACATATGCCTACAAACACACATACACATACCTCCCCCACACACATTCATACACACACATACACATAACCTGTACACACAAACACACACGCCTACATGCACACACTCGTGATTGCGAAAAACATAATTTGAATTCAAGATGTCAAAATTCAAATTAATTTTCTTTTCCCTTTTATTCTCAGCTGAAAGGTTTCGCCAAATTTGTTTAGAGTGATAGTTTTAGTATTGTGCGAGCAAAGTAGCCTTGGCGAGATTTCGCGTTTTTAGTTAAACCATTTTTAATTTTTATCATGAAAGGAATAAAATGGTAGTAAGATTACAGAATTCGATAAGTAAAAAGAAATAATGGTCAATCAACTGAAAAGAAAACTACCACCATATATCCGTAAGAATTCTGTAGATGATTTGCATAACTTGACATAATTAAATCGTAACTCACAAATTAGAAAAATCGAAACAGAAAAATTTTAAATTAACCGATTCGGGAATTCGAGAGAAATAACTCAGCAACAAATGCAAAACAATAAGCGAAAGAAGTATCATCTTCTTTCGATAATAATTTGTAATGTCACATTGAATTTTCTAGCATTAATTGTTGTTCTTGTCAGGCCACAATTATTATTTAGTTTTATCAAGAATTGATAAATATCGAATTCAACATCGTGGAAATAGCTGCTTAGAACTACGAACTACGTAGTTTGCATTAATCTTTGACGTTTAGTAATGCTTCTTGAATTCTCATTTCTTTCTACGTGGGCCAGAATATCCACAGGACTTTGAAAATTAATTTAAAAAGAATAAAGCGAAAAATATCATACATACGAACAAAAATCACAACACTTTTAGCATTTTCTTCGTTACCACATGCGTTTGTTTTAGTTTTTAAGTCGGCCATTAGACAGTGACTGCAGTGCCCCCTATAGTTCGTTGGTGTTGCGAATAGGTTCGAGGGCACAGAAAAAAAAACGATGGCTCACACGTTCAAGGGCACAAATAAACTAAATGGCGGGAAAAAAAACGTTCGAGGGCGATAGAAACCAAAACAGAGCAGAAGGCGCACATGTTTGAGGACATCAAAAAACGAAAAAGCTCAGGTTTGAGAGCGCAAGAGTTCTATAATAGGAGCTCTATTATTGAACTCTTCGATCGCACGACAGGCTTGAGGGCGCAAAAAAAGGAGTGGGGCAGAGAAAGCGTTTGAGGGCACACATGGGAAAGGGCGCATCAGCCTGCGGGCAGATGGGCCGGCGCTGGAATGCAAATCGTGTCACACCTGTTGTTTTAGAACTCGACAAGAGTTCAAGTTCTCGGGACAGCAGGAAAATTCTTTGAATGTTCTCGCCATGTGACTGTGTTCGATGGTTTTCTCACTCTTCTTTCCGAGTGCTCCAAAGCAGCTGACAATAAAATGCTTCACTGCAACTGCGTATGCAAACAAAGTTGCATTGCACTTCGGGGTTTTTAAAGTTTAATGTTAAACAATATGTTCTTTTTTCCTTAATTATATTGTTAGTTTTTGACTCTGGTTCTAAAAAAAATCAATTCTTTGAAACAAAGCCATGATCTCTGTTAAGTTTTGTTGATAAAGTTCGCTATGGATGGAAATGAAAAGGAATTAAAGAATTTCATTTTGCACGAACGATGTTTTCTTGGTGTCTCCGGTGCTGTTCTTTTACTCGCAATTATATTTGTTGCTGTTATTGAGTAAGTTTTTGTTTTTTCCCAATAAAACTCCTTCTCTAGTGAAACGTTTCGTGTTTCTAATTCATCTATTTTACGTTTGCAGTGTACTCAGCGGTGTTGCAATTTGCTCCTGTTATTTTGGTGGATGTTTCGCAACCTATTTTTTGCTTCGGTAATTTTCTTTTTTTTCTCCTATCGTTCATTATGTGCACAAATCGTTTTTTTCCTCAATTGTTATTGTTATTTATTTATTCATTTATTTATTATTATTTTAGGAAAGGAACTCCGCTTCCAAATTTCATAATGACTTTTAAGCGACCAAAGAAGGTAAAACCTTATCGTATTTTGATTTGTCTAAAGAAGTTTAAATTTAAATTTTTAGTCTTAAAATTGCTCTTTTCTACATGTTAACGGAAAATTGTGCACTTTTTTCTTATTTTATTTAGGGTCAGATGGGGAAATATGGGTCAAAAAACCATAACATCTAAATATTTTCTTAAGTATAAGAGATAAAATGTTTTAATTTGGCATGGAGTAAGCTTAAATAATTTAGAAATTATTCAAATCATCCCTGTAGGGGAGAGGGGGGCACATGTAAACATGGGGCACATGTGAACAAACCATATTTTACCCAGATAACATGAGGAAAAAAATCTGAAAAGTCGGCTCTCCTCTGATATGCCCCCCTCTTGGCGAGATTTTAATTTTTCGCTCGATACGAAAATCGCCAATAAGGCGATAACTTGGCAACCCTGGTTTTGCAACTTGAACGCTGGAAAGTAGTTTCTCGAAGTCTGTCTTTTTGCACGTGTCTGTGTGGTAGGAGGTAGGTGCTCATATGTTCCGCTCTTAGGGAGATTTTAAGTTGAATACTCTAAAATAAAGTTTCAATTCAAACTTTATTTTAGAGTATTCTTTTTCTTGTTGTTTTTTAATGTTAATTTAGTTGAATTTTCTATTTTAATTATGAGTTCGGTTTGTGATGTTGTCCAAATGTATCAATTGAAATTTTTGAATGAATCTTCTTTTTCTTTTTCGTCAGGTCGTCCAACGTTTGGACGTACCGGAGTCTTAAATAGATTTTTTATATTTAAACTAATTGAAAATAAAGAGGTTTTTTTAGAATTTTTAAGGGAAATTGGTTTACTTAAGAATGAAATGTTATGTTCTAGATGTAATTCTGTTATGAAAATTAAAAAAACTAAAAAATGTTCAGATGGGTTAATTTTTTTTGTAGAAAGGTTATTGGGGGTGTTGTTTGTGGAAAAGAAGCAACAATCAAGAGTGGGTCATGGTTTAGTTCTAGCAAGTTGAAAATAGAGGAGATTTTTTTGATAACATATGAGATTTTAATTGGGACCAAAACTGCTGATATTGAAAGTCAATATTTTTTTTCATCACAAACTTTAGCCGATTGGCGAAATTATATTAATGAAGAAATATTAAATTACATTGAATTAAAATCCGAACAAATAGGGGGGGTTGGGAAAGTTATTGAAGTTGATGAATCTAAATTTGGGAAAAGAAAATATAATCGGGGACATGCAGTTGAGGGACAATGGGTTTTTGGGGGGGTTGAACGGGGTTCGGGGAAAACTTTTTTGGTTGCTGTTGGGGATAGGGGTAGGGAAACTCTATTTTTGGCAATTAAGCAGTGGATACTACCAGGCACGACGGTGCACTCCGATTGTTGGAGGGCATATGATACATTGGGGGAGGAGGGGTATGAGCATTTAACAGTCAACCATAAACTTAATTTTGTAGATCCAGAAACTAAATGTCACACTAACACAATTGAATCCACATGGAGACACGTTAAAAGTACTCTACCAACATATAATAGATTAGGGGATTTTAAATTTTATTTAGCTTATTATTTATACAAAAAAAATTGTGAATACAAAAATGAGGATATGTTTGTAAAGTTTTTGGAAATAATTCGCGAAATTAATTGGGTGGAGTACAAAATACAAGTAAAATAAGGTTGTTTTTTTTGGAATTTTTTTTGTCAAAACAAACATAATTTAAATATTTTTGTAAAGTAATGATAATAAAAAATGGGATAATTTCCCTAAGAGCGGAACATATGTGCACTGCCTCACGTGAGGAAGTAAAAGAAAAGTAAAAAAGGTAAGTGAACATATTTTGAATTATTCTGTTTTTAGTGTGTTTCTGGTAGTTTGTATTTTGGTCTGGTTGGCATTTTTGTAGCACAAAAATGGTGTTAATTTCACATAAAATCTGTGACTTTATTGTATACTGAACGGAGGAGATCTGTGACTTATATCCGACTGTGATGTATATTAAAAGTCGGAGGGATAACGGACCGAGGTCCTGGCGAGCCCGAGGTCTCATAGTACTTTCGTAATGAGACCGAGGCAGGGGTCTCATTACGAAAGTACTATGAGACCGAGGGCTCGTATCCCGGAGAAACAACGGAAAAAAATTAATGCATTAATTTCATTAAATAATTAATGACATAATTTGAATTTTTCCTGTTGGCGCTAAAAAAGCATTGCTAAGAACGATGTATGACATATGACGTCATACATAGTTTTCTTGGCGACGCTTTTTTGGCGCCAACAGGAAAAAGTCGCCAAGAGGGGGGTATATCAGATTTGTTCCGTACTGTCTGCTGCCTGAAATTCCAAAGATCTCAACCATTTTGTTTTTTAGTTATCATAATAACTTCTGTTTTGGAAGGTCCCAATAAACTTTCATGTTCCAGTTCTCAGATTAAAAACACATTCAACACTATCTTTATTGCGATTTGAACTTTATTCATTTTGAAGTGAGATTTATAAAATAAGTTTTTGTGCTGTATTTTTTTTAAAAAATTTGAAAGAAATATTGCTTTTTATCAGATTAGGCTTAAGTTGTTATACGGGGCACATGTGAACACACTATGTAGGGGCAGGTGTGAACTGTTTACATGTGCCCCATACTGTTTTTTTTTAGTTATTTCAATTTCAAAAATTGTGTAATTTTTTTCTTTGATTAGGCTAATTAAGAAACATTGAATAATTAAAAATTTTAATAATTGAAGTTAGTATCTGCTGTATCGCGACTGTGTTGGAGGCTACAAAAGTGATCCCGGTTTGTGGAGAGAAACAAGTTGGACAAAATGTTTCAGGCAAGAGAGGTGAACTTGTATAATTTTGTGGTACAGTTAATGCAATGGGAAACACTGTACCTCCTGTTTTTGCATTCCCAAGAAAAATATACAAAGATATTTTCTTAAATGGAGCACCATCAGAAAGCTTAGGGTTAGTATCCAAAACTGGATGGATGACAACAGATATCTTCCTAGATGTTGTAAAACACTTCCAAAAGTACTCCCACTGTACCGCAGCAAATTCTGTTTTGCTTCTACTTGATAATCATGAAAGTCATATCAGTTTGGATGTAATATTATTTTGTTGTGAGAATGGAATAGTATTCCTTACATTCTCCCCTCATTGTTCACATCGCTTACAGCCTTTGGATGTAGGTGTTTATGGCCCCTTTAAATCTGCACTGAAAACTTCTTTCAATGACTGGTTGACATTACACCCAGGAAAAAGAATAACTATATATGAAATTGGTCAGTGTTCTTCACCAGCTTTCACAGCAGCCTTTACATACAAAAATATTAAATCGGGGTTTTTCTAAACCAGGAATTTGGCCGTTATCTCGACTTGCTTTTACTGACGCTGATTTCATCCCAATTCAAATAACTAGCTTAATGCCAGTTAATCCTGAGGATGCCTCCACCAGCTGCAATGCACATTCAAGTCCTATCCCAGAATGTGTGAGACCATTGCCTTGAATAGAATTTCACGATTCCACTCTAGGGAAAAGTAAGCAGCGTCAAAAAAGAAAATCAAGAATTTTGACAGACACCTCCGAAAAAGATATTGTTGTCAAAGCTATGGAAGAAAAGGCAGAGAAAATGAAGATAAAATGTGAAAGAGTTGCAAAGAAAGGAAAGTTAGAACTTGCTGAACTGTTGAAAAAGGAGCAGTCAAAGGTTGTAGTCAGTGACTCCGAGTCCGACATTAGCTTTGAAGAGAGTAGCCATCAAGAAATTTGTGCTGAAGTCAACCTTGCACCAGAAAATTTACCCTGTGAATGACTTTGTCCTCGTAGAATTCACTACAAATAAGACAAAAATTCACTATGTTGGCCGTATCGAGAAAATGGAGAGTGATGAAGCAAATGTTAAATTCATGAGGAAGCAGAAGAAAGAAACCTTTGTATTTCCAGAAACAGATGATACATCGATGGTAAACACTGATGATATTCTGCTAAAATTACCCCCACCTACAATTTTAGGTAGCACATATCGAGCTGCTTCTTCAGTTTCTTTTTCTCTTGAAGGCTATAATGTTCGTTGAATCAAGTTAATTTATTATGTACTCAATATTTATATTTTCATTGTATTTATTAATGTGTAATAAAGAGTACTTAAAGATATGCTTAGGTGCATTTTATATCATTTATGTATCTGTACTTGTGCCCCAGGTCTGTTTACAACTGCCCCCCCCCCCCCACCGGGGCAGATGTGAACAAAATTTAACATATTTTAGAATTAATTTTTAGGTTGGAATTTACTCTTGTAGAAGGAGGATAACTGCATGAAAATATTAGCAAATGTTTGATTTATCATATTTAGCACCTTTTTCTTTTTTATCTCAAATCAATAATGAAAAATATAGAAAAATGTCGTTTTTGTTCACATGTGCCCCCCTCTCCCCTACCTAAAATTGCATTATTATTTTTTTTATTTAAATTAAATGTTTGACCAAGAATTACTCCATATCGGGGCAATGGGTCACACATGGGGTAAATATGGGTCATCTAGCTATTTTTATTATTATTATTTTTTTTGTTTAAAAACATATTAATTATTTGTAGCATCATTAACTCTATTAAGAGCAATAACTTTCTAAAGAGTTCACTGATGTCAAAAACTAAGGAAAATTTTCAAAGTTTAATTTCTGTTGGATATTTTATTTAGTGTTATTTTCAATGGATGTTTGAAGTATTTCAATATAAAATGGCTTTTGAAAATGTATTGAGTATAATTGAGTTCCTCAGACCTATTTTTATATTATTTTTTTTATATGTCTAGGGGTACAAAGGCACCTGTCTGCAGGGTGAACAGGGTGTTGTACCCACGGACAAAAAAGATGGTTTTTAAGAAAAAATTTTAAAGTTGAAAGCTTTGAGATTTTCACCTGACAAAAATTGCCAAATTAGATGATAAGCTGTCGATTCTGCCAGAAAACGTTTCCAATCAATTATCCATTCCCAGAGACTAACAAAAATTGAAATGTAAATTTTGCCCGTGGGTACAGCAGCTTCCCCTACTCATTATTTTTAAAAAGAAGAAAAAATGTTTGTTGGTAGGAAAAGCTTAGACTATTTGCTATTAAAAAACAGCGCCAACAAAATTGTTCATTCAAAAGTGTTTCGCATAATGAATCTTGAAAAAATCAGGATTTTACGAGACAATCTTTTTTGAAGATGTTTTTATAGAAGTGTGAAAACTATTTTAATATTATTTACTTCACTGTTACATTGTTTTTGACTTTAATATAGGCTTAGAGTCCAGGACACCCCTATTTTGGTTTTTAGAATTATTAATAGTATTATGCTGTAAAAGTTTTAGCTTACTCAAATTTTAAGAGGATGCTCAATGACCCCTTATTTCAATATTAGCCGTAGCATAGAAAATGTCACAAATTTAGAAACATTTGATTTTCCTAGCTTTTTTTTTTTTTTTTGTAAATAATATTTTTTTTTTTGCAATGTATATGCATATTGCTAGTGTATAATATAATATGTAGCTTTGTTTTTTCAGTTCAATGAATTTTTTTAGCCCCCCCCCCCCCTCTCCCCATAATTGTGATGTTTGTGGGAATGGGTTGAGCACCCTCTTTCAGTTGAAATAGGAAGCTAAAATTCCTCCGGTATATTACTATCCACAAGTCTGAAAACATTGAGAGGTGTCTTCCAATCTAGGAGAAACACTTTTTTTTACATGTATTTTTGAACTACCCTAAAAGACTTGTAACAATGATCTCTAAAGATGATTTTTTTTTTTTTTTTTGAAATTCTAGCATCTTTATTTATGTGTGTGTGTGTGTTTTTTTTTTCAAGAAATATGATTGACGTTTGAGAATACATGTGTGATATATATATTTTTTAATTTTTACTAGGAAAATGTTGGATCTAAATTACGTACTGTGTGCTCTCGGTGTGGTGTTATCGATTGTTGCCGGCATCGTCCAGAGCTAAATGTCTATACAGCTAAACCCTGGATGAATCTTAAAGTGCCAAAAGAAGTTGATCAAGCCTTGGAAGAAGTATGTTCAGTCTTTTTTTTTCCACCTGGATGGGGTTAAAATCAGAATAAGAATTTAAAAAATATTTTTTATTTTTAATCTACTAAAACCCATTGCAGTGGGTAGTGTTCAAATTCCAAATTCTTATATTGTCGCTTCAGAGCAACAGTAAGGTATCTTAGTGTTATTTCTGGGATAAGATATCTTACTGTTGTTCTAAGGCGACGACATACACTGGTGTGCAAAAATTAAGGATGAGACTGTTTTTTCAATATAATTTTGTACAAAAGCTTTCCAAAAAAACACAATTAATACCGTAAGATCCCCAATACGTAAGGACATGTGTAATGTAAGCAACACTTACTAAAAAAGAAATCAGAGGGATAAAAAGAAGCTTTATTGAAAAAGTAGCATGGAGCGCAATGTGACTGAAGGCCGAAACATCCCTGTGATGGGTGTCCAGCAAGAAACATCCGGTCTTTAGTAGGGGATATGATCTCCCCGGACTGCTAGGCAGGTTTCACAGCGTCTGCCCATGCTGAGAATAAAGGTGTCAATGAATTGTTGAGGCATTGCTGCCCATTCGTCTTGCAGCGCCAATCGAAGCTCCTGAATCGTTACTGGTGGTAAAGTACGAGCTGCCAAGCGTCTGCCTAGAAAATCCCATACATGCTCGATGGGATTGAGATCCGGAGATCGTGCCGGCCAATCCATACGTTCAATATCCTCACTCTCTAAGAGCTGTTCGGCAGCTACTGTGCGATGACATGGTGCATTGTCGTCCATGAAAAGGAACTGTGGACCCATAGCGCCTCTAAAAAGACGCACATATGGAAGAAGAATCTCGTTACAATAACGGGTCCCGTTGACTGAACCTGCGTCGAAGATGTGAAGGTCTGTACGACTACCAAGCATGATGCCTCCCCAAACGAGAACACCGAGACCTCTATACCTGTCCCTTTCAATGATGTTCGAGGGATGATCCCGCTCTCTCCAGATGAGTATGCGATGAGAATCGCTACTCAGACTGAATCTGCTCTCATCTGTAAAGAGTACTCGTCCCCATTCATTGTCTCTCCAATTCCGGTGTTCCCGACACCACAGAGAACGCCTTCTCCGATGGGCTGGCGTTAGAGGTACACACCGTATAGGGCGTCGTGCAAACAGACCACCACTGTGCAGTCTTCTGGCCACGGTAAAATGCGATATCGGTCGTCCAGTCGCCTGTGTCGTGTGTCTAGCGATTTCTCCCGCTGTCTGCCGCCTGTTTCTTCTGGCCTGTAAGACAATATACCGGTCATCTGCGGGTGTGGTTCCTCGTGGACGACCACTACTGAACCCCCGGATAGCTGTTCCTGTAGTTTGAAAGTATCTCCAAAGTCGTGAAACGATGCTGTGAGCAATTCCGAACTCTGCAGCCACACTTGTCACACTGCAGCCTTCCTCCAACTTCCCAATGATTCGACCTCGGGCAAAAGCATCCAGATGTCGTCCAACAGATTGATTATTCGCCATTTCTCGCTGAGGCAGCAACTCGGTGTGATTTTAACTGCTATACGGCGTGCAATCTCTTTGCCAGAAATACTGATCTTACACCGACAACATGCTTTATACTACTCAGACACTCCCCATTACGTCTGCCTGCATATCTGCGCATGTGCTACCATACATCACCTTACTTAATCTCCTGATTGGTCTTTCTGTCTGCTCTGCCTCTTCGTTCAGCTGATATGCTAATCTTTCGACTTCGTCCTTAATTTTTGCACACCAGTGTATATATATAGACCAGCAGTCGGCAGCCAATCGACTGAAGATCTACTTTCCAAGTTCGGTGAAAATGAAGATCAACTTGGAGGAGAAGGGGGATTTAAACCGTCGTGTTTCATTTGCAGTTAAGTTAAGATTATGCTGACTTCAAATTATAGGCAGAATCTTATCAAAATAGACTTAACTACTAATTAAATAGTTGCTTTAATTTGATTGAAATAATGTTACGTGAACACTGTAAACTCACATAGAAATATTTTCATTCATAAGTATATTGCTTGTTTTAAAATTGATAAATAGTGACCGTAAAAAGTTTGGCTAAACATAAAAATTGTGGAAAATTTTCAATTAATTTTGACGTTAAGCCTAATTTTGTTTCAAAAAATGGTACTCCAATAGAAACCAAGGAAAAAATATTTTCGCGATTGACTGAAAATAGGCTCGAGATCGACCGATTGATCGCGATCGATGGGTTGTCGACCGCTGATCTAGACAGAGCAGAACTCATACTGTGAGATTATGTTCAAGTTCAAATCTTATAATATTTAAGTCATAGAAGTAACTTGAAAAATATTTCAATTTGAATGCCAAATGCTCAGTTTCTATCCAACCTCTATAATATTATTTTTTTACTTCCTGCTTATTCTAGTTTAATCTCATTTGTTGGTTCTGAAATTAATGAGTAATCATACTGCAATCCAAGTGTTGTAAGTTAACTTGCCAGAAAAGACCATCATTTTATTTTGTCACTCTCAATAATGAAAATTTGAGTTTAAGCTGCAGCATTGCAAATGCTTTGCATACTATACAATCATTCACACACAATTTTGCTTTCTTTGCCTCAAGTTTTAACAAACTGTGATGATGGTGCAAGCAATAAGCTTCAGTATAAGTTCATCCAACAGCTTGGTTGTGAATTTACAGTCTCGTAAGTACGAAGTGGCCCAACCAGTGCCAGATCTAGGTGGAGCAAGCCCTGTCCCTTGCCTTAGTCGGCAATTTCTTAGAGGCAGCAAATATACTCTTAACTGTTTCACCTGTTAAAACTTGGTATGAAAACTTGATAGAAGATCGGGCACTAGGCTCAACGTCATTAAGGCCCTGAAGGAGACTCTAAAATGCATGTGAAACAAAAAAAAAAAGATTTTCCAATTCCTCTATAATCAATAATACTACATTTTGCATTAGTTTCTCCCCATCACCTTGTGCTGCAAAACAATGCCTTAGGGGAGAAAATGAAAAGACAGTATTTTAGATAGTAGTAGAAAAGACAGATAATTTTTTTAATAATTGCTAATAAAATACAAATATGACAACCAGCAACAGACTTTGAGCCTGGCCAGGCTGGTCATAGTAATAATAGTAAGAATGATTTTTTTAGTGCCTGTTGACATTGCTTGTTAAAATTATTGTCTTTAGATATATGGTTGTAGTAAAAAACACTTTTACAAAGGGGGTAGTGAGAAGCAAATTGATACAAGTGCTGAATCAAAAACCTATCTTCTGTTTTTGGAAAAGAAACAGTACAAGCAATCCTGATAGGTACCACTATGCAGCAGGATTTAGAAAAAAAGAAAATTCAATGAAAGCCTACCTAGGAGATGAACTTTAAGCATGTTTTACTCAAAACTTTTAAAATATCTACTTAATGTCCTTTACTTCTCACGACCTTAAATCTAAACTCGGTTATTTTTAGTAGAATGGACCAAGTAGCCCACAAAAATAGATTGTAATGGACCCCCAAGTGTTAATATCCACCAGTGCATTAGCAATTGCTGTATTAATATTGCATTGTTCATGTAATGTTAATATACATTGTGATATGTTCTAAAATTGTCTTCTCTTTCAGCTATTAAATTTGGTGATGGATAGACATATTTATTCCTGGTATAGGTAAGTTTTTATTCTATTGAGTTGGTTGTGATTACTGAGCAAATTAAAATGACAAATTATCCATTTTGCCAACAATTCTTTAATGTATTTCTTTGGCATTCTTTGAAAAGAAAAGTAAAAGATTCTGCATCTGTTTAGTGTTTTAAGTTTTAAAATGTTAGAAATTGAAATTGCGTTTAATTTATTTAGTAGTGTAAAAGATTTCTTTGCCTCTTATCCATAACCATGATGATGAGCCTGTAAAGTGCAAAGTTTGTCAGAAGGAAGCAGTAAATTTTAAATTAAAATATATTTTGCCTTGCAAAAATTAACTGCGTTATTTAGTACATTAAGTTTTCATCAGTATTTTTCATCTTTTATCTATAATTGAAAGTTTTGATGTGACAAAAACATTTGTGGAGTGAAATAGCTTTAAAGGAATCAATAATGATAAATATGCACATAGTGCATGCATGCCAACTTTTGCAAATTAAGCATAAATTTTATTCGTTTAAATTGGTATCATACTTTTATGCACATCCCAATTTTTTACACATTTCAAAATCAAATTGCATCCTCTTCCATAACGCTCACTCATGGTTGCCTACTATGTGAAAGCCATTGTGATTTGCTATCAGTTTCTGGAAAATGACTACTGAAGCAAAGAAGCAATTTTATAGTTAAATCCGTAGTATTGTCAGATTCTAAGAGCGCATTTCAGCCTTTTCTGAATAACCAAATACAGTGAAATCCCATTACAACGAATACCAATATAATGAAATTTCAGTTTCAACGAAATAAAATTTTAGTCCCGATTTAATTTCTAGTACGTTGCTTGAATTTCATTATAACAAAATGCTCGTTACAACGAACAAAATTTACAGTCCCTTAAGGTTCATTGTAACAGGATTTCACTGTAGTTCCTAAATAATTTTGGAGTACATGCCTTTTCTTAAAGAGCTGGCCAATAGAATTTCATTCCAATGTATTTATGCCCATTGTGGAATTTTGGACACTAAAAAATCTGATGTTCTGGCTAGGGTAAGGAGCTTTGATAGGACGATGCATGAACCTTCTGCTTTCTGTACACGTGACTAAGTTGTACGTTATAACCTGATCCCCTGCAATTTCTCAAACAAGATATGATGCAACATACTCTTAACAAAAAATAGAGAACTCTGGAGGAAGGCAGAAGGATTCCTAGTTGTCAAAGAATTACAGGGCTCATTTTAGCAGTCTAACTGGACATGATTTTGCAAGACTATATCAATAGAACCAAAGTGGTGGACTCCCCAGACTGTTTTGTGTGATTCTAGTCACATTGAAAAAAATATTATCATCGAAAACATTGACAAAAAGTACTGACGAGCTTGTGAAAAAATGGCTTTGACGCTGATATGTGACACTTGTAAAATAAATAATAAAGAATCCATAGATAATGCATTATGGGTAAAACATGGTTCAGGCCTGCTTGCAGTTAGTTTAGTCACCAGGCTTTAGTTTTGGAATCCGTCTAGTATGAACTTGCAGGAGCAATTGTCCCTATTATTGACTACTCATTATTGATTTACTCATGATCAATGAACGACTGTAAACTCCCTATTATCCGAGGATTTGAGTAGCACAGCAGGCGAATAAATAAATTTCGCAGATAGCCCACAAAATAGGTAAAAAACTATACTAGTGTATGCAATAGCTTTAAAAAATTACAATCACATACATTTACGCTACAGCTGAAAACTAACACAGTATGAAAAAAAATAATGTAAAAGCAAAAACAAGCTTGCAAATGGATTACACACAAAGGCCAGCAAATCATGCAAACAGATTAACTGCAACAGATCAAGCTTGGTTGAACTAAGAATAAATAGGGGAGGGAAGGAGTTTTCAAAACAGGTCTGGTGATTTGTTTACACCCGTAAGTAGTGTAGATCTAAAAATCAAGTTTTAACTATTAGTGTTGATATTTTAACCAGTAATTGATAGATTTTGTGCTTGTTAAGTTGAAGTGAGTGCATTCATTTAAAGTCTTAATCATTGTAGGGAGGTGGGGTTAGTGAGAAAGACCGCATTTAATCGGGAACTTTTTGTATTTTTTAATTCAAAAAATCAATGTTTAAGCAATTTCTCTTAACAGAATTAACTTTAGATTTGAGTGTTACGACTTATTTTAGGTAAAATGTGAATTAAAAGGAGTTGCCCTATTATGGATAGCCAAGAGCAATAAATTATTCATTAATATAAAAAATCTCCATTTCAGCAATTTCTCTTGTACTTGAGTACTAAAACTTATTTAGGTAAAAAATATTTTAAACTAATTCTTAACAATGGTAAACATTAGTAAGTAGTTTTGCCCAAGTTTTTTCAGGTTTAAGTTTGATTTTTATTGTATTCTTCTTTTTGGGTATTTAACCAGTGTTGTGAATAGTTCAAACTTAAAATTAAACTTTTATGTGTTTGCCTCTCTGCATATAAATTAATTACTATTATTTTAATCTAGTGAATTAAGTAAAGATGAAGATTTTGTTCAAGAAATCAGAACTTCTCTAAGGTTCCTTTTTTCTAGTCTTCTAAGAAGAGCATTACAGGTAAGCTCTTGAGGAAGAGAGAAGAATTAATTTGAAAATTAAATTAATATCTCTTTTTGAATATTTTTTCTGGATCAAATGTTGAAAAAATTTTAGAAAATTAAAAAATAATGCTTAAATTGGAAGGCTAGAAAAGCATTCAAAATAGAGAAAACGTTTAGTGTCTCTCAATTGTTGAAAGAAATCAGAATAAAATTCTGAATGAATAAAAGTTTAAATTTATTTAGTTTTTCTTAAAATATTAAAAAGGCAAGATTGGCAAGTTATTTTGTCATTAGTTTTATTATATACTGCACATATTAATTGTGCTATGAAAGTAATTTATCATTAATTTTATAGCAAAATTATGCAGTAAAAAATTTCTTTAAATCAGTCATTTTAGCAGAATTTAATGTCAATGTTACTTCCAACATTTTTTTTTTCTGTATTTTGACCTTCTACAACAATTTAGCATCTTCAGAAATAAAGGGCAAAAGATGTTCGTTTTTCAAAACGAGATTAATTAAATCCAGGGTGATAAATATTTGCACGGGTATGTCTAGTGGATAGAGACCGACAAAACTGCAAAATTTTAGAAATCGAAAAATTAATGTCGTCAATTTCCAGCAACTGATCGGTTTTAAAAAGCTGCTAGGTATTATCAAAAATAGTTAACATTGCTAATAAAAATAACACCTACTTTTAAAATCTTTTTACAGGTTGACATTGTGAAACTAATTACTGAAAAAGCCATTAATGCTCTAATTAAGCATCTGGACTGCTATCTTCAAGCTCAGAAACTAGGAAAATCAACTAATATGGAAGAAACAGTTCTTTGCTATTTGGGTGAAAAATTGCACCCAGCAATGCAAAGTAGGCAGGCAGAGCTTAGCTACTTGAGGCATCTTACTTCTAATGTTCTTCCCTTCATCGTGCAGCAAAAATATTTGCGTTGCAGGTACTTATTACATTCATTATGCTTTTAAAATTTATTTTGTCTCCTGTTATATGTATCCATGTATAAATATTTTTTTTTTTTTACTTTCAGAACTGCTAGCTCTTTAGTGCGAGAAATATTTTGCAATAGTGTATTTCTACCTTTAATGGATATAATTGGAGACCCGGTGAGTTGCTTTTCTTTTTATTCTGATCTTTAATATTGTACTTGTATGTAGTAATATCAATTAAGTTTATATGAGATTTATCGTATCACAACCAGTTCAATCCATTTTTTTAAAAAAATTCTGGGAAGAGAAAAAAACATTTCACACTCTACTTGCTTAATTTTTGCAAAAGATTTTATTTTTTCACTTGAATAACATTCAGTGTAAAACTTCATTTTTGTTTCCTTTTTTAAATTAGCAGCATTGATTAATTATTCAAAGCTCAGTTCTATAACAGCCCATGGGGGACAAAGCCTGTGACCATCTCGGTTTTTGTGACCCAGGGCTCTGGGGTGTAAGACAGGTGTTTCGGTTAGGTGGTCAGCCAAAAACAGACTAATTGCTTACAGATAAAAACAATTTGGGTTGAACTTATTTTGAAGTAAATAAAGTTTTTTTTCAAGTTTTCATTTAAATTCCAATTTAATTCATGTTATATCTCAATTTCATGACATGTACCCTGTACAATCAATCATAAATGTGAGTGATTGAGCAATTTATTACAATGTTGTTAATGTTACTTACATGTTTTTGTAGTGATGTTTTATTAAAAGCTTGGTTTGAGCTGATTTGAAGTAAAATGGGTCTTCAGCAGCTGTTTTTGTCCTGATTGAGGGGGAATCATTCCAATCGTTTTGTGGCATGAAAGTATGGACGAAAAAGTATCGAATTATGAAAAGAAAACACAAAACACTATTGAAATTTTATGGATTGAGCTTGTTTTGACACTAAGCACCTCATACAAAATTGAAATTTTAGACCAAACTGTTACAAAATTTTGTAAAAATAATATTAAATAAGTACATTCAATTTAAATAATATAGTATAGTGATAATTTCTGTACCTCAGAGCCAGACTAAAGTAAGTTGCGATTTTCTATATTCATTATTGCATTGTATGTAGAAACTTATTCCACATGGAGCCATGTGGACGTATTTCTTTGAAAAATACCCTTTTCAAATTTTTACCAGGATTAAAGGAACATGCATCCCATCCTATGCATATCCCAGAAAAAAAGTTTTTTTCTCTCTCCTGTAAAGTTGCGGTTATGACTTACGTCTGTCCATCTGGCTCTAAGTTACAGATTTAAACTTTCATTTTTTTGCTATTTTTCTAGTAGGAAGTTGTTTGAGTGTTGTGTGTACTTGTTTTTATAGTCAAGAGTTGACTGTCTCAAAAATGCTTAATGTACTATTTTTAAAATGATTAAATTAGGACTTTTCAAAATTTTATATAATGAGAAAAAATACAGAAAAGAGTTCCCCCTTTTTTTTTAATATACAGTGATATTGAACACAGTGAAACTCCAATTATCTGAACTCCAACTTTCCAAATCGCTTTCAGAATTTGAGCAAAAAAACTAAGGTTATTGCACTTTCTGCGTTCCCCAAATTAATGATTCTGTTGACACACGCTATTATCCTTCCCTCTGTGAAGCTAGTCAAACACCTTATTTTGACTTAGAAGTTCCGCAAACAATGACTTTTATTTACAGTACAGTATGTACTGTATATGGCACTTATTAGTATGCTTTGCATGAAAAGCATAACCTTTCTATTTGATTAATTAAAAGCTCTTTTTCTTCAAAAATGTTTTTTTTTCCTCTCATTTTTCAACATTTATACATTAATTCATTAAAATAGACCTCTTTTTCAGAAAATTCTAGTTATCCGAATTTTTGATTATTTGAATAGGGTTCGGTTCCAATTGATTTGGATAATTGTAATTCTATGTATTTGTGTAATCTGAAATAATTTGTTGTATTTTTCTTGAATGTATTCTAAATTTGTATTTACATTTATTTTTCCATTACAGGATATCATCAATCTGCTACTTATTTTGTTTTTTGATAAAACTCCTGTAAGTATGTTTGATTAAATTAGAATAATTTAGGTTACTGCAGAATGAGCCCATTAACATCTTTCATTTTCATAAATTTAAACAACTGAATCATGTCTCCTCTGACTTTCCTTTACTCCAGGCTATACATAAGCTTATTCAGTCTGTTATCATAATCTAAAACTGAAACTCCCCTTAGTAATTTAATTATCTTTCCTCAGATAAGGCGACCAAAACTGAACAGCATACTCCAAATGGGGTCTTACAAAACTCCTATATATAAGCAGAAGAACCTTAGATTTGTTTGAAATAGAGAATGAAATGGAAAAGAAAAAAGATATTAGCACACATGTAAGAAAAATAGGAATTTTAATTCTTAAAACAGATTAACCCTACAACCAAAAGGATGATTGAAGAAAGCTACAAGACCATAAAACTATTGAATTCAAAGATATGAGAAACATGTGAATCTGCAGCAAAGTAGGAGGGGGAGGGGGGAGAGAGAACTAAAAAATCCTGCAAAAAGTGGGTGTGAAGGAATGAAAACCGATTTGAACAAAAACTTGAAAAGAAAACAAAAGCACAATTAGGATTTTAACCTGGGGGGGGGGGGGTATGGCATAGACTGTGCCATTGAAATTTTTAGGGGGTGTTTGCGGGATATTTTCCTCTTTGTAGGAGGGCTCTTGCTTTTTTTTTGGGGGGGGGGCCGGGGAACCTCTGATTCCAACAAAACAAGATTGAAACAAATTCTATGCAAAAGAATGACAACTGTAAAATAACATGATAAACTCAATGAGCTAAGATCAAAAATAAAGATTGCAGTTTATTTGATTTCATATTTAAACTGGATTTGCCCAAGTTAAGCATTTTTAATTTTTTTTTTACTAGATGGCTGATTTGCCTGATAGCGATGAACCAAGTGTGGAGTTCTTGTCTAATTTTGTTTCTTCTCACTCTACTAATAAGAGACCGGTAAAGTATGATTTATTGCAATAATATAGAAGGTTTTATGTTTAATTGAAAGGCTCTGAATGTACAATCTTGTAATGCTCGATTTTGAAAAGACTGTTTCTTAAGATATAAGCTCAATATTTTAAATTATAGGGACGAGATTCTTCCAGTTTTCGTCAGTATTTCTGATATTTTCTAAAATTTTTGAGAGAATTTCCAATTTTTAAAATTTAAGAAATGTTTATTTTCTTACCTTTTTTATTGATGTAGAAACATAACAAATGAGACAAGTTTGACCAACGTTATATGTTTTAAATTTCAACATTTTTGGTAGTCATTCTCCCTGAAAAAAATCCTTCGTGAAAAACTACTGCTATGTTTATAGAGTATTCAGTACTGGCTTCTTTTATCAATGTCTTATTGTACCTTCACAAATGTTCTATTTTTAAAATTACTTGGTGATTATTACCTGAGTTGTGTAGCAGACATGCCAGTTCTCCTGCCTGAGTCAGAAGACTCCTGCTTTCATGTTTAATCTATGGTCTCCTGCCACTAAAGGAGTTTCTCCTGCTTTTTATGCAATAAAAAATGTTTCCTTCATTTTAGTTGTAATTTAGAAAATCAAAAGACTTAAAGCCAAAAATTTGGACATTCTGTTTTTCATAAATGCTTAAGTAGCTACTATACAGCTTTAAATAACTTGAATACTTGAGACTTTGTGTTTTGAGAAGGTTTTTGCTTAGTAAAATTTTTCTATTTGATAGTAAAATTTTCTTTTTTAAAAAATTTATTTGCATTTCTCTTAAGTTTCTCATGGTCATGTATGCATGTTAAAGTATAATTGTATGCATGTCTTTATTTTTATTGCATTTAAAGCTGCCTACTTTAATTAATTGTTAGACTGATGAAAAATATTGCAAATAATGTTTTGAATAATCTTTAAAAATTGAAACAGCATTAATCAGTATTTTTGTTTAAGTTTTTAAATTGCCTTTAGAAAAAGATTAACTTAAAAATATAAATATTATGCCGTGTAAATTAAGGTTTCTTTGAATTATGTCTAAGAACATTAAAAGTGTGAATATCTTATGAGTATTCATCTAGAGCACATTCAGTGAGAAGTGATTGCAGAAGTAAACAAAGAGGGTTGCAAATTGGCGCCAATATTTACCACTTTCATGAATTACTCTTTGGATTGCCGATTCTATTCATGAAGATTTTTCTTACCTGATTGGCACTGTTTTTAACATCCCAGCACCAAGCAGACAACAGTCCCCAAGTGTCACATTGCTTTGTTTACTTCCACCATCACTTGCTGAATGTGCTATAGTTCCAAAGTAAAAAAAAATCCTCCTGCTCATCCATTTTGTGAGGTTGGCAAACCTGATATATATTTTACATTTTCTCTTTTACAGTCAACCCCCGTTAACACAAACTCACATAACGAGCAATAAGTGCCATTCCCCATCAACTAAAGCATCAAAGTAGTGTTAAATCAATCGCTTAACACAAACATGATTTAGAAGAAATCCCGCATAAGACGAAGAAAATTTTAAGGTCGGGGGGGGGGGGAGAAAAAAAAACTGTTTAGAAGAGATATATATACTTTTGTAAAAGGATATTGCTTCAAAACATTGAAGTAAAAACCTATAGTAGTGTACAGTAGAAGTATACAGGAACAGTAGAAGTATACAGGCTCAAGTAGAAGTATACAGATAGTAAAATGTTTTGATAATTAATATAAGTTACTTAATATAAGCTTCTTAGTTAAACTATAAATATAAGGTTTATGTGTACACTAAGGTGGTTAAAAAAATTTTTTTTCCAGCTAGAGTCCAAGACCCCCCCCCCCCCTCCTTTTTTTTTTTTTTTTTTTGATTTACTAATAGTACTGTGCTGTAAAAATTTTAGCTTTTTACTCAAATTTTAAGAGGGTGCTCAATGACCCCTTAAGTTAACATTAGCCCTAGCATAAAAAAAAGTCAAATTTAGAAACATTTAATTTCCCCAGCTATTTTTTTTTTTTTTTGTAAATAATTATTTTATTGCAATGTATATGCATATAACTTGTGTATATTATAATATGTAGCATTGTTTTTTCAGTTTAATATATTTTTTTAACCCCCTCCCCATACTTAGGAAGTTTGGGGAGGTAGTTGAGCACCCTCTTTCAGTTGAAATAGGAAGCTGAAATTCTTCCAGTATATTACTATCCACAAGTCTAAAAATATTGAGAAGCGTCCTGTTATCTGGGAGAAACTTTTTTTTTACCTGTATTTTTGAACCACCTTAGTGTACACTTTTGTACAAATGTAATTTGGTTCCTATATTTTCCTAATCACAAAAAAAAAAGATGTCTGCTTACACGAAATCTGGTTAAAGTAGAAATCGGTTAACACAAAGTTCAGAAAACATGATATATTTTGGCCTGCCCGTCGAATTAGTGTTAACAAAGTTTGATTGTATTTTTGTCCAAGATCCCATTTTTCAAAAGATTTCACACGCTTTTTTATAGAATTTGAGTTTTGTGCATTTTTCCCCCCTTCGATTTTTTGTCTACTTCTCATTCTAATGTCCGAAATTAATATTTGCAGGTTCTATATACTGAATTTCAAACGATTCTAGAAGATCAAAGACTGTTATATGTTTTTATGCAGTTTCTAAAAGAGGAATCTGCTCTCAATGTTCTCCAGTTTCATTTAAGTGTTGGTAAGTTGTGAACCAAGAGCTATTAAATGCAAATTTTGTGTTGCTCCTCTAGTATTTTCTTATGTTAATTATTAATGTATTTTTCATAGATGAATTTAATTCAAGAATATTGAATCCAGATTTGACCAAAGAAGAATTGGAAGCATTACATTTACAAGCTCAACAAATGTATAATACTTATTTTGCATCACATGCTTTAGATAGAATAAATTTTGATGATGACATTGTGCAAGAAATCAAAAACAGTAAATATGATTTTTGTTTACACACAATTTTCATCTCTACATAGTATAAAATGAAGTCCCCAAAAAGCGTCTGTGTGTTTGAACTCGCAAAATTCGAGAACTATGGCTGATTCCGCTGAAATTTTCAGTTTGTTCCTTTAAGTCCTGGAAAGGTTTGCAGACCAGTTTGAATAAAATTCGATGAATAATTCTTTTTTTACTCCAATTTACGTCCAATTTTCACATAAATTCTCAAATATGGGGGTGAAAAATTACTTGCACATATTAATATTACATATCGTTAGAAAGGGTAAAATTTCCCGCGTTCTACGCAATTTGTTTCAATGCTCTAACTTTATTACGGCGGGAGTTATTTGCGTTTTTAGCTCAAATTTTTATAGGCTTAGTTGAAATTTAGGCACTACTTTCTTCATTAAATAAATCAATAAAAAGTGAAATAATTGTCCCACAGCTTTCTTTTTGACGCCATTGGAAAAAGCGACCGTTTTTACTCCAGATCTAACTAGACCTATGGTCGAAAAAGTAAGCTTTTTTCTCAAAAGGAAAAAAAGTTACAAGCCTTTTTAAATCAAGTTTAAGAAATCTCGATTCCATTCAAATCGTGGACCATTTTCTTTTGCATTTTAATTCCTTAAACTTATTTTGTGTTTCCATTGTTACGCATTTTAAATCCATCTTTCTGGCTTTGATTTCTTAAAAGTATTTTAATGTCTGTCGTCATTGTTTGAAAGAGAAATTATGTTTTTTTTAATTTATTTTTTACGCCTGATTGTTGAATATACCTTACTTGACACAATTTTTATTTTCAAGGTAGACCGGGCAAAGCCAGGCAACGCAGCTAGTGTTTTCTAAATACTTCAATTCTAAATTAGGTTAAGCTTTACATTTAATTTTTGTTCTGAAATTCTTTTTTGAGCAATCACATATTGCTTATTATTCTCACTTGATCGAAGTTGATGATGCTCTGATTCTTGAGACAGTTGTTTTTAATATTTGTTTAGAGAGAAAATATTTCATTGTCATAGTTACAAATAAATCATCTGCAGTTTGTTTTATTCACTTTTTCTGGGCAGACTTTATGTTAAACACTGGGGGGGGGGAGGTGTAAAATTATATTTTCTCAGGCAAGATCACCTATAAATAGGAACTTAATCAGCAAAACTTCATCTGAATACAAAATTTCCAGATTACTAATTCCCATCATTTAAGATTAATAAGAAATAAAAATGCATAATGTTATAGGCTGTAAATAATCTTTATAAGTGTTATGGTGGTTTATTATTGCATCTTAATCATCATCATTTTTTTTTTTATGGATATGCCTCATATCACCTGTTCTAGAAAATCACCAATCATATGACAGGTTTAATTTGTCAAATCGGGGGGTCAAATTTGTTGACTGTTTCTATTCCATTTGTAGAAACAAGAAACTCCACCAGTGGGGCCTTATCGCAATTTGTGATTGCAAAAAAAAAAAACATAATTTGAATTCAAGATGTCAAAATTAAAATGGAGGCTGGATGTTTTCCTTTCTTTATTTATAATGACTAAAAGAAAAATCAACTTTCTCTTTTAATTGCGGAAAGTCCCGCAGTTATTACTGATAATAAGCATTAATCACCAAATTTCTGAAACAACTTGCCAAGTGGCAGCTCTAAATTATAGTTGGATCAATCTTAGAAATTTAACCTGGTGTGGTGACCAAGAAAGTGAAGGACAATACTTTAAGTAATGTAAAACATTATTGCATAGTCTGCTACATATTCTCATTGTGTTTGTTTCAAATGCCGTAGTAATACCAATTGAGTATCTTTTTGAAAGCAATAGCTAATAAAGTCACAATATCTTTGTTGGAAAATAAATTTTGAAAGATTTTGAACATTCCATGAATTCTTATTAAGAAATGTAAATAAAATGAATCTGTTTAGATATGAATAAAAATGAGTTACTATACTTAATAAATTTTCTTATAGCTAATATTTTTTTCAATTAATTTCAGAAAAGAAGAACTTTAAGATATTTTCAAACAATTGCCCCTTCCTATAAAAATGTCTTGTGAGATTTGTATCTAATTGGTTGTAATAATTAACATTAAAAATAGTTTCTGTAAAATTAAAAACCCTAAATCAATGTTTTATAAGCAAACATGAGCTGAAATTTGAAATGCTTTTTAATCAATTTTAAGTCAGATTTCTGTTTAATGCTAAATCCAATTTACTTTTTTTCTATATTAGTTCTTTTTTAATGAGATATTATTGTAAGAATATTGTATAATATATATTAAAGTCCTGCCCAAATATTTTGGAGGAGTTACTTTGAAAGCTGATTAAATTATAATTTGGTAATTTATACTTTTTTTTACATCTATCCTTTTACTAAAATTCTCCTCCCTTTTTTTCTTTTTAGTTATTGCAGGACCTCCAGAGAATGTAGTTAAATTGCGGACAACTACTCCTTTATATCGTGCTTATGATCATGTTTACAAGTTATTGGAAAATACATATTGCCCTATGTTTCTTCAAAGTGAAAGAGTGAGCATATTTTGGTTAATCTTATAATATTCTTGGTATGTTTTGCTGTAAATAGTTATTAACCTAAACATTGCTTTATGACACCTATAAAAACTTTTTTTTTTTTTTAGTATTTCAGCCTGTTGTGTGGAGAAAGATATAACAGTTCTAACTCCAAGGGTGCTGGAAAGTAAGTCATGTTGAACCTTTAGTTTTTAAATGTTAATGTATATTTTCATGCCTGTAAAGTAAAAAGAAAATAGCTTGTAAGAACTTTTTTAGTATTTTCATTAAGCTACAGTTCAATATGTTTACAAATTTTAAATTTTGTGAATGTCATTTGCAGAAAAGTTTAATTTTCAATTTCAGCATGAATGCATATTCTAACGGTGATAACATCAAAAAAAAAAAAGAAAGAAAGATTAAAATACTTAGATGACAGTTATGCAAGTTTCTTTCTATTTTACTTTTTCATTTGTCTATTTTTGCCTGGCACTAAAGAAGATAATAATCTAGATGCTTAATATTTTCTTAGTTGCAGAATAAATTAATGTAGTTTTCTTTTTCTTTTTTTTAAAATCTTTCCAATTTTTTTTAAAAACTTTCTAAATTTCTAGATTTTACGCTATGTGGTTCATCCACAAATGATGTTACACTTTGTGAGAGGAGGAAACTGACAATTTGACAAGGGAGCAGGAGAATGCAACCAGTGATGTTCCCATAGCGTATACTCCATATATGCCGTATACTCTCAAAAAATTTTTTAAATTATAGTGTATGCCCTCAAGCTTTAAAAATGTTTATTTCTAATTTAGGTTCTCTCATCACATTCTTAAATTTTCCTTAAGCAAAAATAATACATTTACGGTAACGACATTTTCCCACAAGTAGCCTTAATTCTTTACATTTCTCAACAATTAATAAATCAACGCTTTTTGAGCGGCTTGCAATCGCATACATATATTGTGCATAGTGGATTACTGGGAGTATACCCTCAGAAAAATTGATGGGGAACTTCACTGGATGCAGCAAGAAGTATGACAACAGACTTTTTTAAATCAAAATGTGAATGAAAAGTAATGTGACAAGGGGAGGGTGTAAGGAAAGTGACATTTTAACAAAAAGGGAGGAGAGTCAGAAATGTTTAAAAATAGTGTTACTTCATTTATGGACAGTCCATATAGACAATACTGAAATTTTCAAATCGGATTTAGTAAAATATTTTTCTTAATATTTTTACATGAAAAAAAATGCATATAAATTCACTTGTCTTTGATACTAATATTCCTGTTCACAGCAAATTCTTTATATCAATTAATGTAATCATCAATTTTATTTGCCTAATAGCTTTTTTTATTATTCTAGGGGCAGCAAGAAGGGAAATTCTGGTCCCTCAACAATATCAAAATTAGGGAATAAATTAAAAGGAGTCTTTACCACTCATGTTGGTATGGTTTAATTTGAATTTCTAGTTACAAGATACCTAATTAATGTATTTTGTATTTCATGAAAATGCTTACATTTAATTTTCCATGAGGTTATAGGAATAACATTCCTTATTTGAATTCCATTCTGGTTTGATATGCAGTTCTATTGTAAAGAAATATTGAACTTTTAAGACAGTGGTCGAAAAGTAATTTTACTTGAGGTCCAGATACTTTTGAAAAAAAAATTTTTATCATTCAGAAAATCCTTTCACATTCTATACTAACCATAAAAAAAAAAAAAAATCTGTCTTGCAATCCTGCATTAAACTACTCTTAAATAATTTATTTGTGTGATTCCTACTTTCAAAACTTTTTTGGTGACTTAGTTTTTTGACCTTTCTCAGTCTGAAACTGGACTGTAGTCTGCCAGTTGCTGACTGTTTTTTTAAGGTTTACAGTGCACTCTGTGTACTGGTTGAAATCTTTAGTAAGGCAATCATAGTTGAACCTATGTTTTAGAAGGATGTAGTTCTTTCATGTGTCAATGAAATTCATTCCATTGAATGAAACAGCAGAGCAAACAATTTGTTTTCAGTTAGAAATTTGCATCTTCAAAAAAAAGTAGAAATTTCGCTCATACATAATCTGATACAATTAAAATTTTGAGAGATCTTTTAAAATTAGGAATTTGTTTGACTAAAGCAGAATATTTTCCAAAATGAAGCTTTATACATGAGCTAAACTACAGCTGCAACATTTAGCTACTCTTTTTTGACCGTCAAGGTTTTATATTTAATCTTTTTCTGGTTTAGCATTTTCCATGAGTGAAAAAAATGCTACAAGTCATGAATACAGTTTCAGAAGAAATGTCTCATTCTATTTTTTGACTTTCATACACAACTCTAACCTCAGTCAACAGGGGAAACTTATTTTCCAACTTCCCCTCGTACCTCGTAATAATAAGGCTGTCAAATAACACTGTCAAAGATTTGAAGTCAGGGTTTGCACTGGTCATGGAAATCCTGGAAAGTCATGGAAAAAAAATAAACAAATTTCA
The DNA here is from genome assembly GCF_026930045.1 of Uloborus diversus. NCBI lineage: Eukaryota > Metazoa > Arthropoda > Arachnida > Araneae > Uloboridae > Uloborus > Uloborus diversus. Next base: position 123,916,958 of record NC_072738.1, read on the forward strand.
GACCTGGAAAAGTCGTGAAAAATCAATATTTTCATAAAAGTCATGGAAATTTATTTCAAGTCATGGAAAAAATGTCTTGGACAGTAAGAAAGCAACAATTACTAAAAGAGCGCTAGAAATATTGAGTGATTCAGTAATATTGCACATAAATTGAACGATCTCAAAAACAAATCCGAGTTTTGGAATCCAATTTCATCCGCTTCTGTAACAGCCGCTCACCTTTTTTTATGATGTGATTTTACTACTGGGGCATTACTAATTTTGATCCCACCATTATTTTCAGTACTTCTTATATTTTATATTCTGTAATAGTGGATTCGCACTATATTGATTTTGCCACGCTCCCTCAAAAAGTGTAATTCTATTGCATCCGAGTTCGTTTCAACTACTTGTATAAAGTTCATTTTTAAATTTTTCAGAGTTTATCTTGATATGTTGAAGATTTTAAAATGAAGACTTTAATCAGGCAATAGAACATAAAATAGGGGAATTCTAATACTCTCAAACAGTAGTGCCCAACATATAGCTCACAAAACTGATCCTTTTAGCCTGCTGCAATATCTGGTTTGGAAAAATGAATTTACTGTAAAAAGTGGCTTTACTTTAATGTACGAATAGGCTGTGCAGTTACCTGAGTGATTAGATGCACTATTGACATCAAAGGGCAGTGATTTTATGAAGTAATTTTATTCAGGGTTGGCAAGTTTTTGCCGGGGGCGGAAAAAACCACGGTTTTTACCGCCCGGCAAAAATAGATTTTGTGTTAACTTCTTACGGACAGTTTTTTTCCTTTTATATAAAAGTAAAAGCATGAAAAGATTTTGATAAAATTTTAATTTAAGTATTTTTAAAGTTTAAAAAAAATTAAGGTTTAACTTATTTTTAAACATTTAACATAAAATTTCAGTTTGTAACATCTAAGACAAATAATTAACTTACAATGAAAATGTAATTAGCTTGTTTATTATAGCATTTTTTACAGAATACTAAATATCTATATAAAGTATACTTAATCAATATACAACTATAAAATAAAAGTAATTAAAAAGCAAAATACACATTTCTTTACATTGAAATATCACTTAAATCATCATAGTCTATACCATCTTCATCAAAACCTATTTGTTTAAGCATGGCATAGCAATAAACTAGTTTCGTGAGAGAAGCAACTGACAAATGGTTTCGTATTTTTGATTGTACAAAAGAAAAATTTGAGAAATATCTCTCCATTGCAGCAGAGCTTGCAGGACACATTTAAAGAGTTGCGACTAGTGTGCAGAAATCTTTAGGTACTGTACTGCATGTAAATGCATTATTTCTTTAGTGATGAAAAGTTAATATTTTTCTATATTCAAGTAAATATTCTGTTATTAATTAAATAGCTTAAAAATCTTAATGGGATAAAAAAAAGTGATTAATTAAATATATGTATATATATATAATTAGAATTCAATATTTTTATTAATTTACTAAGCTTAAGTAAACATTCTTTGTTTTAGCATTGAAGGAATTGGCTCATTCTGAAAAAAATGTTTTAGCAAACATTTAAAATCTTAAGTTTTGCAATCCCAACATTTCTTTTTTATTTATTTTTCACCTTATAAATTAGAAGTAACATGGAGAGACATAACTAAAATATTAAAGTGCAGTATTAATATTATATTGTCACTATTTTTTGATTAACAATATAATGCTACTTTATTTGCAATTAGGTTTTTGCCGTTTTTTTTCCATTTTTGCCGTGGTTTTATCCACTGTCCTGGCAAAAATACCTTTTTGCCGACAAAAAAACCAACCCTGATTTTATTATTTTAAACTTATTCAATTTTTATCCCATTCATTACTATTCTGTCTTATTTATTAAATATTTATTGGACATTTAAACATCAGTGTATTGCATTCATTATATTTTTATTTTACTTGAATTTATGTGATGAAGACAAATAAGAATAATTTATTACTTTCAGCAGTATGCACTGATATTTTTTTCAGTCACAAGTAAGTGCTCCAATGAGGTAATGGCACTCATGCAAAAGTTTTTCTAATGCCAATTGCCGAAAAAATTGGCAAGTTTGACATTAAATAGTACTATTCTCTTCGTGTAACAAGGTCATGAAAATTTTTATGAAGTCATGAAAAAGTCTTGGAAAAGTCATGGAATTTTTTTATCCAAATTGAGTATGAACCCTGGAAGTAAATTCTAATCTTGTAAGAAATTTTTACTTGTATGAAAATCAGTTAATAAATAACAAGACAGGGGCTATAAAACAGACTTTATTCGACATTCTTCCAAAATACTGATCGAAATTGTTTAAACACTTATCCCACTGGGAAATTAGTCGCATAATTCCGTGCTCATAAAAATCCTTTGGCTGCTGCTGGAACCAATTATGCACGCACTCCTTTACTTCATTGTCCAAATGAAATTGTTGTCCCCAAAGTGCCTTCTTGTTCCCAAAGATGTGGGATCATATCGGGATAGGTCTGGATTATAAGGGGTGTGGTTCAAGACTTCTCATTTAAATTTCGACAAAAGTTTCTTTTTTGCGTTGGCTGTGTGGTCTAGGGTTATCGTGCAACAGAATGACACGCTCATGAAAGTTTACCGGAACCACACACAGCCAATGCAAAAAAGGAATTTTCGTGAAAATGAAAGTGGAAAGTTTTGAACCATCCTCCTAAATAATCCAGATCTATCCCCATATGATCCCAGATCTTTGGGGAACTCAAAAAGGCACTTTGGGGACAACAATTTCATTCGGACGATGAAGAATTGATTCTAGCAGATGCCAAAAGACTTTTATGAGCATGGAATTATGCTACTAATTTCCCAGAGGGATAAGTGCTTAAACTATTTCAATCTGTATTTTTGAAGAATGTCGAATAAAATCTGTTTTCTAGCCTCTGCCTCATTATTTATTGGCTGACCCTAATAGGTTGGTGTTTCATTTTACAAAATGGAAATTTCATTTAAAGTAAAATAATTTAATGAATTTTTATGTGTATATTTTAATTTGTTTTTAATAGATGATGGGCAAGTTTATGAAGAAGAAGAAGGTATTGACCTTGCTGAAGCCCAATTTGTAAGTTTTTTCATAATGGCTTTAGTTTATAACTAAAGCCATCATCCATTATAAGATAAGAATACATAGAGAAAATGTTTTAAATGTTTAATATTTTATCTGCAGTTTTGTGCTATAAATATATTTATATATTTTTTTTAATGTGTCATTTGCAGGCAGATGCAGCATCTTCTTTTGAAGGGGAAGGAGATGTATATACAATGGAAGATGACCCTAGACTAAAAAAATTAAGTGCTTGGAGAGTATTTATTCCTCAAGTTATGATGAGAATGGATCAAAATTGTAAATATTATCATACATTTCGAATAGAAGTACAAAGGATCGATGTCAGAGATGAAGGTAAGGTTTTGGAGCTATTAAACATCTAGCTTTACTGATATTAAAAGTTTTTTTTTTTTTTAAAAAGCCAAAATGAAGAAAAAGCAATAAAAAGCAGATTTTAAAATTGTTTTATTTCAAAATGAGTAAGGACTTATGGCATTTGTTTGAAATTATTATTATATTACTTTATAATTTCATACGTTTTGTGCTTGTTTGTAAATTAGAACTCTTGCATTTAGTTGTATCAAAAGAGTATTTTTAAAAATAATTTATTGTTAATTAACATTATTTCTTTCAGATGACCCTGATGATTTACACTGGACAGTGGAAAGGTACAGCTTAAGTTATATCTGAAAAAGAACATTTTAGAACTAGTTAAAAAGTTAATTAGCTGATAAATTTATTTTGTGTTTTCTTTATACTTTTCTATTTTTTCTAGCTAACCTTCCGATAATTTTGATATCTCGTTCTTTGGAATTCATTCAAATGGTTAGAACAAAATGCTCCTAAACTATGACATAACAATGTTTGAGTTACACTCAATGTTACATTTTTTTCAATTCTATTAGGAGATATAACCTTGTACCCATAGGCCAGTAATGAGCAAATGTCTTATGAAAAAAGTAGTGATTATGTAATCAAAAAACAAACCACTTCAAAATTATGGAATTCTAAAGAATAATAAGTATATTTTGTTGTTTTTACTTCCCACTGGACAAAGCCAAAATATTTATTTATTACAAATAATAATGATAACAAGTGGATTTTTTACTATATTCCTTGTTTCTTCAGAGCAATAAGTTTAATTGTTCAAGGTTCCTAAAAGGTTAGGGAAATTAAAAGTCAGGCTGGAAAGTTGTTAGTTTATTTTCATTGTTAAAAAGTATCCAAAAAATGGTTTATTCAGAATACAGGCTTTCAGGTGTGAGACTTTGTTTTATGTATGTATTTTATATTTTTGATTGGAAAATTTAAATGGATGATAAGTTTATCTGATTCAAAGTAGACAGTTCATTTTCAGAAGTGAAATTCAAAAAGTAGTGTTATGATTGTTTGTATAATAAAATATTGCAGTGTTATTGGTGCTCTCTTTCAATTTTTAAAGTGTTTTTAAATAAATCAACAGCTAGCTATCATGAAGATAGTAAAACTAATGTAAAATGTTCTTTTTAATTTTTAAAGTTTAAGTTTTCCTTATGTTTGTGCAGTAGCAAATGCTTCAATTTTGTGATTGAAATTTTCAAACATGATGATTGTAAATGTGTTTTTTAAATTTAAATTTCTTTTTTAAATAAGAACTGTAATACATTAAATTTCCTTGCTAGGCGGTACAACGAGTTTTATGTTTTGGAGGCAAAGCTGACAGAATTTCATGGTGAGCTGTCTGTGCAGCTTCCTCCCAAACGTTCACAGCAACACAAAGGTCTCACTTTCCTGGAGAGCAAACGACCTGAATTTGAACACTATTTACAAGTATGTCAGACTGTTCCATAATTTTATTTTGAGTTGTTATGAATTGCATATTTTTAATAATATTTGTTCAATATCATTTCATTTGTTCCTAATGTAGACTCTTCTAACTCTTCCTGCACTTCAAGGAAGTGAACTGCTTTTTCAGTTTTTGAAATCTCCCATCCCATTCACTTCAAGCTTTTTACCTGACATAAAACTTGGTAATTAGGCTTTTTTTAATTATTTTTCACATTTTATTTGAAATATCCTCATATAAATAATATCCAATGATCAAGTAACCCAGAGTCTCAACAATGAAACTTGCACCACGGCATAATAATTTGATAATATGTTTTAGTAATGTTTAATATGCAGGGAAAGGTTTTATTGTGACAAGGCTGAACTCGATCCAGTAACTTAACTGTTTTACTGGTAAGGGGCCATTCATTAATCACTTAAGGGTCCCGAGGGCGAGGGGGGTTGGAAAAATCTCTACATGTTGTTACTTGGGGGGGGGGTTAGACCGGCTCTTACGTAATATTTTCCAAGTCGATATTTTAAATTAGAAACCACGCGGTCAAGTGGCTTGGCAGAGATCGTATTTCATTTGCTTCTGGAAGGTAAAAAACTCATTAGGACGAGCTGTTTTTTCCTTTTTTTTTTTTTTTTTTTTTTTTTTTTTTTTTTTTTTTTTGAGAATCAATAAAAAATATAACAAAGGAGATAAAATTTTAGGAGAATGAAGAATCAAAAAAGTGGTTGAAAATTAACGCTATCCACTGGAGTTTCTGGTTAATCCATTGAAGTTAGGGTTAAAATTTCAAGTATCAAAATATCACCAAACAGGCAATGGCTTCATTCAAATGTAGGACAGTAGAAGGAATTTTCACCCATCGTACCTTGACTAATGACTTTCTAGTAATGTAAATAATTACTGAACTGAAACTCTTCTATAACGAAAATATAAGCAGAATGACACTAGAAGAAATTTTTCAAAACCAAGATGTTATTAATTCCATTTTTGGCATTTATTTATTTTTACAATTGATTTGATGTAAAATAAAAAGTAATTTCAACCCTGAATTTCTCACTCATACAACTTTTTGGTCTGTCCCTTGTGAAGATATACACTGGTGGACAATTGCTAAGGACGGATTCCAATGGGCTATGTAGAGCATAAAAAAGTAAGTGTAATTCGATGCCAAGTGAAATAAACTTATGCCAGAGCTCTAGAACATTGCAATGGTGATAATTAATTGTGCTCTGAAATCCAGAAGGCGTTGAAAAGTGTTCACAGAATGAAACTGTCATTTTGGGCTGAATACGTAAAAGTGAATAAATGTAATTACCGCCCCATGCGTACCGGCATAAGATGTAAATATAGAAAATGGCGACCATGGAGAGTGATGCAAGGTTCTACACATCATGTGATGCTTTACACAACATTATCCAGAAGCTGTTGGGGGGGAGGGGGGGTAATTTATCCCAATCTTCTGTCAGTCACGGATAAGAGTGTCCTTGCTTATTGGAGGGCGTTGTCAACTAGTATTACTGCTCTCCAAAGCATCCCAAACATTTTCAATATGATTTAGATCTATAAAACGTGCTGGCCATTTGATGGGTTGAATATTTTGAGTGAGCTAGACAGTCCTGGATGGCGATTGTTAATGACATGTTAACGTTGCCATCCACGGAAACGAATTTATCGCCCATAACACCACAGAACACCTGAACATGAGGCAACAGAACTAGATTAATGTATCCCAAGCCGTCATAGTCTTGTTTGGAAGCACACAAGCCACATATGGCCATTAATCATAATCCTACCCTTACCATGACACAACTTGATACTAGTCCTTTTTTTTTATGTTTGCCCGCTTTAATGCTGTACCACTCTCATGCCAGGTTAGTTGTCCACAATTAGATGATGGACTGAACCTGCTTTCATCTGAGAATAGCACACAAGCCCAGTCGACTTCTCTCCAAATGCAATGTTGAAGATGTATTGAAAACAAGCAAAACACTGACTTGTAGACAATGGAATGTACAAAACAAACTGACGGGCGTATAGTCTTACTGCATTCAAACGTCTGGCTACAGTTTTTCATTTTATTTGCTTGCTAGTAGCAGCAGGAAACTGCTTTGCTACCTCAGTAGCTGTGTTGCGCTGGTTCCTTTTCGTTGCTAGCATTAGGTATCAATCTTCTGCTGACGTCGTATTGCGTACACAACGTCCCTCATGACATTTGCTACATATTCTATTTGTTTAAAATGATTTCCAAACTCTAGAAACAACCCTGTGGCTGACGTCGAACTCCCTGGCAACACCTAAATTTTCCTGCCCTTCTTCAATGTTGCCAACCACATGGCCACCCATAAAATCATCTAAGGGATGTCAGGAAGACATACTCAAAAGTGCAAGTTCGTCAATTGATTCTTTCCTGTCAAACTTTACTTTTGAACAACTATGGTCCTCATGCGCCCAATCCTTTATATCGCTTATTAACGCTATCATGTGACCAGCAATGTCATGAGTTTAAAAAATTTGCATACACATAACACGTCTTGTTGTGTCCCAAACTTTTGCTAATTTTCATATTTACTTGCCTTCTATTTTGTGGTTGCTAACGCTGCTATTGCCATCCGTCCTTAGCAATTGTCCACCGCTGTATAAAAGAAAGTTTACTGCAGGTATGTACATATGTATATATACTTCAAAAAAATATTAAAATGTTCTTTTTTGTATTGTTATGAGATTAAGTCCTGATTGTGTTTCAAAACTACTTCTAAAGCGGAAAATATTTTAACAGAAATCTTATTTCAGCAATGAGCTTTGAAGCAAAGTAAACAAAATGAGAAAAGTAATTTAGTGCTTCCAAAATGGCACATCCAAAATTAAAATTAGCAAAAAAAAAATTTTTTTTTTTTTTTTTTAAACCATTGGTTACCTCTTGTGTGAGTTGCTGTCAATCAAAACTATTTTACTATCTCATTTAATCTATAGACTTACTAGGGCATGTCAATAGTTTTCAGAAAATATTTAAATCAAGGGTGGTATGATCAAACAACTTACTGTGTACCAATCATAAAGAAGAGATTAAAATGCAAAATATAATAAAAGAGACTTGTGGGCAACATATTCTTAGTAGGGCTTTTACCTCTGTTTTATTTTTAATATTGTAATTCTGACTGGAAGAACGAAAGATTTTTTTTCTGAGTTGCTCTTTTGAATTATCTGTATTAATCTATAAATTTATAAAAAAAATTATTCTGAAATAATTTTTATTCATTCCAAGTGAATAAACTAAGCGAAATTTGTTTAATTTCTGTATGATCTTTATCTCTTTAGTAGGACTGGGTGATTCATTGATGCATCGCATAAAACCGGTCTGCTTCCCACATCGTTAAACCGATTCAAAATATTTCCTTAAACTGATGCATCAAATTGCTCCGATATACAGACACCAGTCCATGGTTGCTGCCGTTTTAATCTCTAATTTTTTCACACTACTGTTGAATTAGCAGATTGTTAATCTAATTTCATTGAAGGTGTGAAGAGTGAGACCATTTTTCCCGAAACATGTAAGAATGCACATGTTTGTAGTTATTGATGAGATATATTGATGAACTATGTTTATCATATAGTCATTTTCCAGAAAGAAAGCAAAATAGCAACTAATAATTCAATATGTATTTTGTATTACAAGCAGGGGAGTTCCTAGCGCAGGTGTCATATGGGTCGGTAACTTGTAGTGTCACTCAAAATTCAAACATTTTGACTTTTATTTGTTTATTCACTTTCTAAATTAAACTTATATTGAACATAATATGCTTTTGTATATATGGAACTTATATTTTTTCTCCATTTACTCTACAGGAAAAATGATTAAAACAGTTCCTATGAAATTAATAAAAGAAGTATGTATGCAAATTTCCTATAAATGTCTATAAAATTATTTTGATGCATTATTTAAATTTATTGTTATTATTGTTTTAAATAGAAAGGTCAACATCTGCTCCCTTTTCTTCAAGCTTTCATTGCATCAACTGAAGCTGCTAAACCAAAACCTAGGTACAGTTGTTAACCTATTTTTTTTTGGTATTGTTTTAGTTACAAAATCCCATTATCTTAAATTGATTCAAACTTTAATAATTGCTCTTCTAATAATATTTATTCAGTATATGAAATTCATGATTTTATTTCTACGGCATTTGGTTTGATGATTCAAAATTTACTGATTATATTCTTAAAATATTATCCAAAATGCATCTGAATTCATTGAATATTAAAATACACAAGATAAATGGTTAAAGATAGACTTTGTCCTTCCCTATTTGATGAAAAAAAAAACATTCTTATGATGTTTTTATCTTTAAGCGTTACAGATGCAGGAAAGGAAAAATTGAAAACATGTCCACTAAATTAGTCAGATTTGAACGTTGGTGATCTTCATGGCCTATTTTTAGTTCTTTTAAAACATGGTTCTTGTATGTCATTGCTTGAGCTTGCTCCTAAAAATAAAATGTACTTCAAAGGTAGAGGAAGGTTTTCAAAAGGAATAAGTGTACAATTTAATTGGCATTATTATTTTGGGCAACTTAGCAATCTAGTGTATTATGCAGCATAAATGTGGTTTGATATGACGAATCCAGAGGTTTCCAATCTGTTGAACCTTCCACAGGTTAAAAGTTAATGTTAAAAGACTTGCAGCTGTTAACAAAATATTATTTTGGTATACATTTTTTTTTTTTTTTTAATTAACCTCAAAGTGTGAATTAGCAAAACGTCTTTGCGGTGGGTGGCACTTGGGTTTGAACACTTACACTAAGAATAGCGATATATATTCAACGACACTACAGTTTGAGAAAATTTGCACTTAAAGACAAGTCCCACCTATTGCATTAATATTTTATTGATGTTTTACTAATGTTGTAATATATATTATTGTGTAATTTTATAATAATTATTAAGTAATAAAATTATCAATCCTCATTTTACAAAATAATAAATTATTAAGTTTTGTACATAAAACCAATTTTATATAACATATTGTATTGCTTTTTTAAACTCATTAATAAAGTGTAACATCAAAAAAAAAAAACATTTATGAAATTTGTGGGGAGGGGGGGAACAATTTATTTCTGAGAAAAGGGGAGCACAGGTATAAAAAGTTAGGAAACCACTGGCCTAATCAGTGTCAAATATAAAATTTCTAATGTAAAAACGATTGATAAAAATTAAAAGGCTTGTAACTCAAAGGGAGAAATCAATTTCAAGGAAAAGATCCGTTTTAAATCTTTTTTAAGTTCTTAATTTCTTAAAAATCCAGTGATCCCCTTTTGCCCTCAATGACAAACATTTCCCCTAAACCCAGTTTGGGTGTTCAGACATCTTCTGCTCCTCTTGTATTCTTATCAAAAAGGTAGAAGTGCAGGGATGATTGACTTTGAGACATCCCTTTGTTACGCCCTTTCTGCCATAGACCATATTAGATTTATGGTGCTTTAAATTCCGTTCAGCAAAGGAAATTTAACTTTTTCTTGGCATAAAAGCAAACTTTTTGTTAATTCTTGCTTTTGTTGCTGAGCATTTTCTTCAGTAAATTTTGTGAAGGGAAAAACAAACACAGGTACCTTTCTGTTTTCCAGTACCAAAAAGGCTAATGTGAAATCAAAAAATTTTCTTTGAATAACAACTAAAAAAACAGCAACTGTAAATATTTGATGCTTTAGTTTTTTAACAGAGCGCTTCATATTTCATTTTTCAAATGCTTTTTTTTTTCTTTTTTTGCACTTGAATAACTCTTGTGTGAGATTTTAACGAATTGACTGTAACACAAGAAAATATGTTATACCTATGAGACCATTGAAGGAAAAAGATCCATGCAAATGTCTCAATTTGTTTCCCTAGTTATTAAATAATTTAGATGATTCAAAACAGCGTTATTTTCAGAATTATGATACGATTATTATGATTGATTTACTTTAAAAAGGTTTCTTGTTGAGATTGGCGATAAATTATGAAGTGAGCTGACTATTTTATATTTTAATGGGGCTTTTGATATAATTTAATCAATTTTTTTCACAGCTTGTCTTAAAATGTAATCAAATGCTTAGTGACTTTTTGTGACCTTGCTTATTTCTTTGAAATAATTAGATTTGTTTTGATACTACAGTTGTTTTAATGGTGCCATTTTTCTTTCTTAAATTTTATTAATTGGACTTCTGTATTAAAAACTTAACTTGCTCAGAGAAAAATTATGCAATAGTTTAAAATAAAGTGTGGGCAATCAATCTCTGAGACCTAACTTGTTAGGTGTGGCACATGATAGTATAACTGTAGAAACATGCTCTAGGCTGCAATTTTTGATTGCACAAACTTTTAATCCGTCATAAACAATTTTAAGTTTTATTATTATTATTATTTTATTTATTTATTTTATTATTGTACTTTTTCTGTCATTCGTAACAAAGCATCAAATTATAATGAATTGAGATTTTATTGAGAGAAGTTGATAACATTTGTTATCATTTTAGAACAAAGGAGCTTAGCTAATATTTCTTGCATTTTCTCCTCTTGTATATTTCATTTTGTGTTTTTTTATTATAATCAAACCCGATATTATAAGTGCATGTAAATACATTATTTTTGTTTTTCATAAAATACAAGTGTAAAATAAAAATGCTGCTTTTTGTCTGGTTTTATATCAATGGAGTAAAGTAGTTCTTAATACCAACGTTAGGTACAAGGGCACCCATATGGGGGCAAGGGAGGGGGCTCGAGCCCCCCGCACCCTTTGAAATTAGAATTTCTTTGCTTCTAGTACTTTTTTCTTTGGAAAAATGTAAAATCATTTCTTCTCCAGCCATTAATGAATAAATTATTAAAAATGTGAAATTTTAATGACTCTAATCTGTCCTGAAATCAGTTTCCATGGGGAAAATATCCAGCTAAACCACAGGAAAAATATTTGAGTCCCCCCCCCCCCTTGCAACTTTGCATATGAGCACCCATGGTTAGGTACTGAGGTATTTTTTTCTTTTTCAGTAAAGAAGTCTGGAAAGATATTTATGAGCCCACAACATTTGAAATAGAAGAGAAGGTTTGCAAAATTTATTTCTTTAAAAAGCCTTGAAATCAACTAAAAAGAATTTGTTTGAAATATTTAGCGACTTGTTGAAGATACTGCTTTAAAATCAATTGTATTTGGAAAAAAAAACTATAATATTGCTCCCAAGAATGCTAAATATTTCAAATTACTCTGTCCTGAGGTACTAGTTTAACATATGAATCATTTATCAATGATATTCACAGTGGCCACTTGTATTGTGGTGACCAAATAAAAACAAGTGCTTCTAGGAAACTGAAGGAAGTTGCCACTTGGATGAGGAGTTCTCCACTTTTCAGGCTCTGCGCCCTCCTTTGAACACTGATGCATGGTGCGCACAGTCCCACCGCTAGCAGTTTTCTGGGACAAATAAGATACATTCAGTCTGGATACTTTCTGAACAGCCCTCCTACATAATTCAACATTACTACTATGTTTTGAACATATTATATTATTATTAGAGCACTTGAAATAAAAAACCAAACACAAATTGAGGTAAAGTGTTAGGTGATGTTGGCATGTAATACCAGTCTCTTTCACAAAATCAGAGGGAGGGCTTCCACTGTTTATCTTTACAAGTTTTTGAATAATAGATTGTGACTTTGACAAAGCCCACCTAAAGGCACTTTCAATGTTCAGCTCGATGTTTTGACTTCAGCTATGCTAATGCTGAAAATCCAACTTCAGAGCTATGTGGATAAAAAATCTCACCAAAAGCCTAAAAAATGGCTTTCTTATAGTCTCCAAAAATTTCACACTGTCAAAATTTTACTTGAGTCTACTATCATTCCTACAGTAAACTGAAAAATGTATCATTTACAACTTTTAAGGACAAAAGAATGCACGCCTGGCTGCAATTTTTGATTGCAGTAACTTTTTTTTTTTTTTAAATTAGAAATAAATATAAGTTTTTTTGTATGTGTGTATGTTTTTTTACTTTAAAAGAATAAGTTTACCTTTAAAAAGTGGTTGCTAAAACTGAAGAATCTGCAGGTCACTGGTTGTTAATAAAATTCCCAAATTTTCACCTTTAATGCACTCAATTATGTCACAACTTTTGGTTCTATAAATTATTTTAAAAAAAACATTATATACTGCATGCCTTTAAAATTGGTGTTTATGCATTTTTTTAGAGAAAAGATTTTTTACTTTTCAAATGTATATTTGTACAAGTACCGTATTTTCCTGCATATAATCCGTGGATTATCTGTTAAAAAAGTGTAAAATTAATGAAGTGTGGATCATATACTGCTGCGGATTATCTGTCCCTTTTTCCCTCAACAGCAACGCATTGAACCTCAATATTTACAGCAGGATTTGCCGAAACCGTTACCCTGCTTTTATGTTGTTTTTTTTAGATAGCTTGAATGTTTTCTTATGCGATTCATGCATACTGTAAAGGAAGAAGTCTTCATTTGCACAAGATTAGATCATTTGCTCCTTTCTTGACTCTTTGTCTTCAAGTAATTATTGTACTATAATGACAATTTAGAGAAGAAATCATTATTTTTAGATTATTCTTTACATTAGTTTTGAATATGCCTTAAAAGTTATTACTTCTTCACGTTTTTAATTTAGTTGCTAAAATTGTATCTTAAATTAAAACTTCATTTTTTTGCATTGTATTATCAGTGGATTATATGGCACCGCAGATTTTATGAAGATTTTCTTTTTCTTCAGGCCGATTTTAAGGCCTGCGGATTATATACTGCTGCGGATAATATACAGTAAAATACGGTATATTGCCTTATTTTTTTTTTCTTCTATTCATAATTAAAAGCAGTTATTGGTAATAATATCAAATGTACCTCAGAGCCAGAAGAACAAAAGTGACATTATGATAATTTTACCGTAGAGGGAAGACTTTTTTCTGGTGCATGCAAAAGATGGGAAGCGTGTTGTTTTTACTGTGGTAAAAAAACTGAAAAGGATTTTTTTCTAGAATTGCATTCACATGATTCGATGCAGAATAGGCTTCTACATACAATGCACTAATAAATGGAAAATTGCAATTTTTTGAGTTACGTCACTCTGGCTCTGAGGTACAGATATTATAGTGCATTTACAAATAATTGTTTTCCAAACCTTTTTATTTTCAGTTGATCTCAGGACTATTCAAAGATAATTTTTCAACTATTCGTGATATAAAGCACTCCTACAGTGGTCCCACAATTGTTTCTGTTATAGATTTGAAAGAGCTATATGATTATATTGTATATATTGGTAAGTTATTATTAAACTTTACTCCTTAGTATGAAACTAAGTCAAAAATTGCATCTGAACTGAAAAAAAAAAGACAAATTTGGATTTTTAGTATTTTTTATGGAAGCTATTATTTTAATCCTTGGTGGAAGAGAGGGGGGATATTGTTGCTAATGGATATGGAGGTTTTAAGCAATCACAATTTTCTGAATTTCAAAAATCTGAGATTTAAAAACATTGATTTTTCAAATTCCTGATTTTTCTTGCCAATATAAAATATTTAGTTTTATTAGTAAATTTTTTTGTTTAATAAATACTTATATAACTGTATTTTGTAGACCTTTAGTTGGAAAATCATTTAAAAATCTCTAGCTTTATTGCTGTACGAAAATAGTTAGTTTAAAGATACAATTTTTGGGGGGTAGATCGTGATTCAATTAAATATTTAGTACACAAAGAATAATACTCAATGTGGAAAAAAAAAGTTTTTTTCTTTGCATTGAAAGCATATCTTTTATCAATCTTGTGATACAGTGTAATCTGCTTAATTAAGGTCCTTTTGCGCATGTATTAAAAGCTCACTAAAGTAATTAACAATTTAAAATGCTGCAGGAAGATTTTGTTTGCAACAAGATTTTCATTAATATAAGTGGAAAAGAAGTTTCCTTCTACATGTTTTTGTGCTTTATGAATTGTAAAATTCATTCTTGTAACTTGCATTTATTTTTATTCAATTTTTCAATCCGACCTTTGATCGGAAAATCATTTAAAAATCTCTTGCTTTATTGCTGTACAAAAAGAGTAAGTTTAAATGTTCCAATTTTTGGTGTAAAGATCATGATCTTTGATTAAATATTTAGTATGCCAAAAAAAACACCCAATGTGGAAAAAAAGTTTTTTACATTTTTTACATAATAACTTTTAACAATCTTGTGATACAGTGTAATCTGCTTTAATTAAGGGCCTTTTGCATATGTATTAAAAGTGCACTAAAGTAATTAAAAATTTAAAATGCTGTAGGAGCATTCTGTTTGCAACAGGATTATCATTATTGCGCCGCCCAGCTTTGCACGGTCTACCTCGAAAATAAAAGTTTTGTCAAGTGACTCTTATTCAACACTCAAGGTTGAACAAAAAAAAATCAGTAAAATTTTGTGGTAGATTGCGGGAAAATAACCAAAAAGTAAACATTTTAAATACCCGATTTCAGGAAAAGCCTTTAAAACAAAAGCAAGAATTTTACTTGTTCATATTCGAGAAACAAAAATGGAAACAGATCTTTCGTCTCAGTGATTTTTTTCACACTATAAATTTTAATAAAAGCATTGGTGTGGAAAGTTGAGATGAAGCACTGAATAATAATAATTTAAATGGAGGAAAGCCTTCAAAAAATAGGAATTTTATGTTGAAATCTAAATGTCATAATTAATAGTTTTTAATAGATATCTTCGTTAATTATTATCGGACGATTATGTTAAATAGCCAAACATAAAGACGGGAAAAATATGAATCTAACGACACCTGGTTCAATGGTCAGTTCACTGGCATTCGGGAGAAGTAGACATAGGTACATACGCTCAGTTTTTAATTATGTAAGATAAGAGGAAAAGTTTTCTTTTACGTGTTATTGTGCTTTTCGAATTGTAAAATTCATGCTTGTAAATTGTATTTATTTTTATTCAGTTACTTTTTTTTTAATTTAAATTCTTTCATCTTTTTAAGCTGTTGAAGTTGTTTGTGTTCCTAGTTATATTGTACAGTTACTTGCAACCTGTGATATATTGTTACGCCAGACTCTTCAGGCTGGAATTGAATGGTATCTTGATGAAAAATTACAGCAGGCATTTAAACCTCAAAGATTAGCCGAACTTATTAATGCATTAAAAGGTTTGTATGTGTGTTTAATTTTACCATTTTCTCACATTTAATTTTTATTACAACTAGTATTGCGTGTGGCTAAAATTGGAGATTGATAGGTTGAAATTGTCTGCATTATGTGCATCAATAAAGTGAATGTACTTGAAAAATCAAATTGTGATGGACACATTTCCATGATCATAAGGAATTTTGTGCCAAATTTCATGACTAATGATCAAAAAAGAAATGTGACTGGAAATGATTAGAAATATAAAACATTGAGTAAAATCGAAGCCAGTGATCAAAAATGCAATATATGTATATACAAGGGCACCTATACAGGGGGGCAAGTGGGAGCTCACCCCCCCCTCCCCCTCAATAGAAATTAGAACTTCCTTGCTTTAGTACTTTTTTCTTTGCAAAAATGTAAAAACATTACTTCTCCAACCATTAATGAATAATTTATTAAAAATGTCAAACTTTAATAACTCTAATCTCTACTAAAATCGGTTTCTATGGGGAAAATATCTGAACCCCCCCCCCCCCTCTTAAAATTTTGCATATGGGCACCCATGTGTGTATATGTATTAGAAGAAAGATGAATATGAAGTAAAAATATACTTTGATGAAAAACTGGAGAGAAGGAAAAACCACTCCTTTCCTTTAAAAATCAGAAATATGAGGTAAAGACCCAATAGTCGCTGATATCAAAAAAAAAAATTTTGATGAGACAACTGTTGCTTTGGACAATTAAGTTTTTGTATTCTAATTCGCTCAGAAACTTCAATCTCAGCTCGCCTTGCATTTAAAACATAATCTAACTTTTATGATTAATATTGCAATTTAAAGGGTGAAAAACATTTGTTCATCCCCAAATTTATGTGGTAAGTGCCCATAAAATGGAGGGGGGAGGAATCACATATGATGCACAGCATGTTTCAAATTAGATAAGTTTAATTCTCTGGCATTCATTGCAGTGCAAACGGCCAGTATCTGCTGACAAAGCTGTAGCTTCACTACTCTGCATGAGTAACAGTACTAATGGCATGATCAGTGGCGCACACAAGGGGAGGGTCCACGAGGTCCGGACCCCTTCCGTGGCCCTTGAGGTTTTTTAGTTGACTAGAATCCTTTGTATGTGGTACGTAAAATAATTCCAAGTTAAGGTAACAATAATTTCAGAATTAATAAATGAAAAAACTAAAATTAATTTTCTGTCTTTCTTCCCCTACAAAATCACATTGTATGGGAACATAAATTGTTCTTCTAAAATGGTGATTTTGCTTTGCTGTTTTATTTTTAACTATGAAAAAAGTAAATACATTCATTCTTGTGCTTTCGGGTATTTTAATTAAGTATTTGTTATTCATAAATTTTATTTTATTAACTAGTGCTAAAAATTGTTCAATATTTCTTTTAAATGTTTTTTGTTCCCGACAACCGATAAAAGCTAAAGAATATGTTTGGATGCGTACATGTTGGAGTATGATATGAGAAGGATAGACTTTTGATCCTGCCCCCCCCCCCCTCTACACCTAGACAAATTTCTGTGTGCACCACTGGGCATGATATATTTACAAAATATCATTTAAGACTTGTTAGTAGGAGGCATTTCCATCCAATCTGGCTAATACACTCAGTACGTCCTCCCTTCTAATATTAGAAAATTTTGAAATCACCCTGTGGTAAAGCACATTGTTATCAACATCACTAATAGATTAAGAACTTGATCAAAAATTTAAGTATATGATGAGCCATAATCATTAATTAAACTAAAATTTTATTATTCACAATACAGCTATGTGATGCAATATCATTACTATTCTATTCAATTAGCAGCCAAAAATTTTTCTTTTTCGCTTATATTCCAAATGCATACCAATTAATGACTTTGTTTTATTTTCAGATGCATTATTTTTTGAAGATGATCCTCCACGGTAGGTTTATTTACTTTTTTATTTTTTTTTTATTTTATTTTATTTTTATTTTATTTTTTTTTTTTTTTTTTTGTGTTATTACTTCAATATTTTTATTGAAAAGAAATAAAACTTCAGTGGTGTTTTTTTGTTGCTTTGCATTTTAAATTTCTATTTACAGTACAAAAAGGCAAAAATCTGAGCGTGCAAGGCAAGCTTTAAGACAAGCCAAAGATTTTTTTCCTGGTAATATACTAATGCATTCAAGTTTCTATTATTCCTTAGCTTTTATTATTGTAATTATCCCTGAACTTGCATTTAAATGTTTTGCAGGTATTATGATGACAAAAAGTTTTGATGAAAGTTTGAACTTGTTGTTTGAAATTTTACAGTATCCCTTACTTAATAAGCAGGTTTGTTTTTCTTCTGTGTTTTAGCATAATACAATAATCTTTCATTTCAAAAGAAAAAGACAACTGAAAGTTATGGAACTTTTAGTGGTAGTAAAAAAAGAAAAAGTACAAAATTTAGTTAGGGCTGGTTTTGAGAATATTGAAGCAGATAATTGGAAATTGATGCAAGTCGAACAACTTATACTCATGTTTTTCTTAAGATTTTGATGAATTTTGTACACAATAATTTTCCTCGAAGAAACACTTAAAGATAAATTAAACTTACATTATTTTTCCCGAAGTATTTTGAGGTGTCACTAAAACTTGGGAATTTTATTTACTAAGCATGGTTTGTTTAAGTAAAACAATTGATTTACTAAAATCTAAACAATGAATAAATAAACTAAAAATTGTTTGTGCTAAATAATGTTTCGTAAACAGATATACAAAGTGAAACAAATAATTATATTCTGAGATTTTCGATGTTTCTGCTTTTTTTATAATTTCTAGTTTATGTTCCTAAATTGGAAGATAAAACTAATCAACCATGCAAAGCGGGGGCGAAGGACTCGCTCCCCCCCCCCCCTTGCCACCGTAAATTGCCGCCACTGCTTTAAGAGTAAAGCAGTAAGTATGCTTTTTATCAGAGCTGCAGGGTCTGAGGAAAAATGACCGACTCCGGGAATTTTAGTCTTCAATTGCGACTCCTTTACCCTAAAATCAGTCCAACTCCACAGCCCTGCTTTTTATATGCAAGTACTAAAAGGATGATTTTAATGTAAATGTTGTTCGTGGACGGATCCAGAAATTGTTCAAGGAGGGGGCAATTGTTTTTTACCTGACCGTTTGCTACGAATCTGATTTACACCTGCTGGATGGGTAGGAGTAACAACTTTTGCTATGGCAGCTTGCTGTAAGGCTAAAGAGACTGAGAAGACTTCTATTCTTCGGTGGATTGTTGGTTTAGGTATCCAGATGTAATCCCGACAGCCGAAACACCGACAAGCCAGAATCCCCACAGCCAAAATATCAACAAGCCTGAATCCCGACGGATTCGAAATCCTAACAAACCAAAATGCCGACAGGGTCGAAATCCCGACAGGCCAAAATCCCGACTGAGTCGAAATCCTGACTGGATCAAAATCCCGACTGGGTCAAATCCCGACAAACCAAAATCCCAGCTGTCCAATATCCAGAGCTGCAGAAATCAGAGTCGGGCTGGTTTTGGGGTTGAGGAGTTGGAGTAGGGAGTCAAAGGTTTAAAATTTCAGGAGTCGGTCGTTTTTCCTCAAAGTCCACAACTCTGCCAGTGCTGGCGGAGTCGGACTGGTTTTGGGGTAAAAGAGTCTAAGTCGAAGGCTCTAAAATTCCTGGAGTCGGAGCCATAGTCGGTCGTTTTCCCTTTGACTCCGCAACCTTGTGAAAATCTCAACACGGTCGAAATCCTAACAAGGCCTAGCAGCCTCTCAACTAGTAAATTTTCACTACAAAAATTGCAAAAGAATGCTAATTCAGTTTTTATTTAATGTCCCCGGAATTTACAGTTCTACAAAGAAAAAAAGGAAAATACTTTGCTAGTTTAGATTTTTTTTTTTTTAAGCTTGCTCAAATTCTCTTTATTTTTCTCTCTTGACTGATCTTGAGGTGAACTTAGTAAAATTTTAAATTTAATTTATTTTTCATTGTTTATTTAATTACGCTAATTAGGACTCTCGCAAAATTATTTAAAAAATCAACTTAAAACAGAAATAGTGCATGTTTAAATAAATTTGCAGTTGTACGCTAAATTTTGTCTGAAATCTTGCCTTACTTCTGCAGATAATAGCAGTCATAGTTAACGAGAAAGAATATCTGTTTGCGCCACCTCTTTGAAAGGATTAACACAAAAAAAAAAATAAAAATCAGCACCTTGTGTTTCACAAGGTCTGCAGACCAAATGTTATCTGAATCCTTGCATTACTTCTCGAGACATGACAGTCACAAATAATGATAATGAAAACCTTAGACTGCTCTGCCCTCCTGAAGCTATTGGCACCAAAATTGAATTATTATCCCTACCTTCTGAGATCTACCCTTTTTCTAAATCCGTCAATCACCTCTTGAGATATGGAAGTCCCACATGACATAGAAAACGTTGTTTAAACTCATATTGAACTTTGTTTTGAAATACTAGAGTGGTCACAAAAATAGTAATATGTAATATGCAAACTATACATGTAATATGTGTAATATTACATGTATGTAATATGTGTATATATGTAATATGTATAATAGAAGTTAACATTTTAAGTAATATGTAAACTTAAATTAAAAACTGAGCATATGTATCTGTCGAGGACGATGCACCAGCCAAAGGCGGCTGTATTTAGTTAAAAATTGTCTTTTATTAAGCAAAATTGAGTATTTGTATTTAGATTTTGTCTGTATATTGATTCTATCGGGATTCTAGCTTGTAGAGATTTTAATGTGGGGATTCTGGCTTATCGGGATCTTGACCATGTTGGGATTCTGGTTTGTCAGAATTTTGACCATGTCGGGATTCTGGCTTTTTGGGGTTTCGACTCTGTCGGAATTCTGGCTTTTCAGGATTTTGACCTTATTGGGATTCTGGACAGTCGGGATTTCGGCCCTGTCGGGATATCGTGCAGTCGGGATACCGTCCGTCGGGATTCTGGCTTGTCGGGATTTCAACCCTGATCTGTTGGTTTATAAATGTAAATATTTAATATATGTTTGTATATGTACATATTCATACCAGTCTAATACTTTTAAAATGTGAACTGATGTTTTTAGGATGAAAATCTTTTTAAATTATTCAACTGGAATTTCTTCCAGATTTCTTACGTGTTACTGGACATTCTAGCTGTGGAACTCTTTCCCGAGCTCTCAGAAATGCAGCGCACAGATTCAACTGCAACAGACTCTTAAATTATTACTATGTGCTATAAAAACTTTTAGTAACATTCCAAAGTATTACTACTAGTCTTTTTTATAAATAAAAGAGTTGTATATTTAAAATTAACTCAAATGTACAAAAATCATATTTATTGCAATGTTAATCGACAATAAAAATTTTCTATAATAAAGTTTCTGGTTTTGTAGTTAATAAAATTTGCTACACACAGGTCTGATAAAATGATTATTTATCATATCCTAACAAAAATTTATTTACCATGCTGAACTCTCTGAAGTTAAAAAGAACAGATAAAAGCAAATTTACTAGTTTAGTTAGTGTGAATATCATGTGCACCATAGATGAAAAAGAATTATTTAAACCAGTTTTTACTTTTTGATTCAGTTATTTTTAAGAATGAAACCAGAATATTAAAAACTTGAAAGTCTCTAGTGCACAAAACTGCTTTTATGCCATTTATGTAAATTATTACAAGAAAAAATAAAAATAGTGCCTACTTATCATAGCTAGATACTATACAGGCGTATGTCTAGCGCAGATACATTTGCTGTAGATATGTGCATTGCTTGATAATTGTAGGTTAATACCAATATTAAACAATGAAAAAGTATATAAAATAATGAAAAATATTCGCATTTTGCTTTTATGGATACATGGTTGAAAGTAAAAGGTATTCTTGCTAAAACTTTTGCCCACCCAAAGTATATTGACTTTAATATCTGCAGTTAGGTTTGAATTGTGTACGTAGCCCTATAATAGACCCACCTCTTGACTACGGCCCTGACTAAATTTTAAGCTTTGGGAGGATCCAGACCTGGGAACCACTCCCTTGCCTGGGCCACTGATCCTATGTCCATGTCCTAATTAAAAAATAATGGGTAATTTAAGTAAGGGGATTCTGTTGTAATTCTAATGAGGAATTTAAATTACTTGTGTTCAAACCTGTCATTTCAAGTTTTTCTTCGACTTTGTTAAGATGGCGAAGTGTTGAAGCTCTTACTCCTGAAATATTTAAGATATTGAAACCCTGAAAACACACAACATTTTACTGTGTAATGATTTGGAACCGGAAGGAGGAGGCTTGGGGCACAGCTTTCTTATTTTCATACTGGCTAGAAAAGGGGGGAAATGGAAAAGAAGGGAATGAAAGAAAAAGAAAAAAGATTCTTTTATGAAAAATTAAGGATTTTTTCCTAATATTTTTAAAAAAATTAGAATAACGTTGTTTTTCCTAATACGTGCTTCTCTTTAGTAAAGTAAGAACACTTTTGAAAAAAAATTGTCTCAGCCTTTTGGGGTGAGCACAAGTTCTGTGTCCCCCCCCCCCCCCCGCCCCCTCTTTCTGAACACTGCTATGGTTGCAGCTGCTCTCATCCTTCTCCTACCGCAGTCTTGATGTGGTTAGCAAGATCATGTAGTAGATTTTGGCCAGTTTGGTTGTTTCAAGTTGTACGCACTTTGATTGGAGCGTCATCTGCTGCCGAACTAGAACTAACGGGGCTGTAACCACGAGTGTTCGGAAACCAAGTTTCTATAATAATTTAACTCATTCTTAGGACAGGAGAATGACATGAAAACAGGGACAAACTTAAAAATGATTGTTACCTTGATTATTTAAATAATTAAATTTATTTAAAGGAATGTCATTTTACACCTTTAAGTATATGTAAGTTAGTAGGGTTGGTTGGGGTGAGTGGGACCCTTTTTGAGAATAGTTCGTTTTTGAAACCTTATACGAAAGTTTTGAAACAAAAAAATTTAAACTTATTGTCTTATTTTGCCTTGGACATTATTAATAAACAAAAGTTTATCATTTTGTAAAATAATGCTTTAATTATTCTTAACGATTATATTTAAAAAAAAATTGGATGGGTGTTCCACTTACCCTATAGTAAGGGGTAAATGCGTCACCCCCCTTTTATTTTAATTCAAATGAAGCATATCTAAAAAAGGAGTAAAATGGGTCAAACATGATGAAGTATGTAAATTTTTAGTGTGAATTATTTTTTTGCAAATGCATCCATTTATGAGATACTTATTGTCTTTTAAATTTGTATCACGGAAAATTTAAAACAAAAAACAAAACAATTTCATTTGTGAAATTTATTGAAAGCGTACAGGGATGTATTTTACTTTTACATATAAAAGTGTATTTAATGAATGTAATACAGTTGATTAAGATGAATTTGAGTAAATTTGCCAAAACTATAAGTTGGAAAAGAAATTGGAAACACGAAATGACTGCGTTTACGTTAAGTTGGCTAAAATGGAAAAACCATTATCGCTTCATCATTAGTAATTATTTCAACATGATCTGCACTATGACAATAAAAAGTCGCTATTTCTATTCGCTCTTGCAAATTCAACAGTATTTTTTAATTTGTATCATCAGCTTCCAATATTAGACCTACTTAATGATTTTCTTTCATGTATGTTTCACTAATACATAATCACCAGCTTTAGCAGTTTTTGTAGCTGAACTATAAATTCCTACTAAGTCGTCATAGTTGTTTTGTATTTCATTAAAGCAAATATTTAATCGGAGTTGCTTTTAATTTTGAAATCCCCATTGTTATAGTAGGGCCCATTTACCCTAGTAAGAGGCCCATTTACCCCATATAGCAAAAATGTATGGGGTAATAGGGACTACTCCTCTTAAACGATTATTAATAATATTTTATGCAAAAGCTCTTGTTGCTGTATGAGCTTTAAGTTAAACTATACGTAAAAAATTATCATAAAAAAATAATTTGAATTCTGAAATTTTGAATTCATAATATGTGTTTCATAATCACGAGTTACAACAGGACCCTACTCATTAGAGTTATTGTTTCTAGTAACAGCTCTTGTACGCCCAAGCCTGCCCCTCCTCCTGGGCAGTTAGGTGTGTATAGTTGTGTGTGTGCGTAGACATGTGTGTGAAGAGAGTGCGTGTGTATAGTACATGGACGCCACCGACCAGGAGAAGCGGGTTTTGGGGGACAGTGTTCAGGACCAGGGGAGCCGCGCCCAGGGGTGCCCACAGGGGGGGATTATGGCGCAAGTTGCGCCATCAAAATTTTTGGGGGGGATTTTTTTTTTCCAGAACTTTTTTTTTTCTTTAGGACATGAAATTTTTGAATTTTGGAAAGAAAAAATAATTAAACTTATTCAACAAGAAATAAATACATTAATAATTCTTTTTTCACGTACTCTTCAGTGCCGTCGCCAAGAAAGGGGGGGGGGTGCTACACCCCTTAGTTTTTCAGAAATGGGGCCGCAAATTTCATTTTAGCGATGAAAACTAACGAAGAGAAAGGGAAATTCTTCGTTGTTTTAAAAAATTAAAATAGTAATTATAAATGAACAATTGAAATAATGGTGACAAAAAGTATTTTTTCTGTAAAATTTGAATAGAAAATGTAATCTTAAAATACAATTTGGGAACACCCATGATTCTCTTTTACTAAGAGTCGCGGAAATGTACGCTTCAAACATTTTTATTAACCAAAAAAAAAGTATTCAGTACAGTACACTCTTCACTAGACCGCAGAATGGGTATGTCTGCCTAGTCGGAAACTGTGGGCTTGGCTCAAATTAAAGTATTGTGCATAGAGTAAAACTAGCATAATGGAGGGAGGAAAGGCGACAAAACTAACATGGTGCACGCCTTGTCTCTCGGTGGCCCTGGTTATACAAAACTGTGCTTCATGGTTCTTCAGTAAAAAAAAAACATAAATAAATAGGACAACTTCATTAGAACAGCCCATAGGATAAGATTCGCCGAAACATTCCTATATGTTTTTTTTTTTTTTTTGATGAAAAATATTATCCTGAAAATCATTGCTAAGTGGAGAAAAATGTATGGGTCGCCGATCTAAATTTGTAATAGAGAGAAAAAAATAATAACAGTCAAATGCAAAGAGAGATTCAATGTATTGTAATGAATACTCACACCAAAAGTTCTAAATTTTTGAATGTAAAAATCGTAAGTAAATCATAGCTTAATCAAGAGATGCAGAGCATATTTAAAATAAAATGAAGTGGAATAGAGACCTAAGGTATACTTACAACAACAGAAACTTACAACATCTTTTCAAAATGTTAAAAGTCCTTTTTCCAAGGCCGCAAACGCTTGTATTGCAAGAAAGCAAAAATATTAGGGGGGAAATTGAAAGTTTTATTATAGAAAATCCAAGCAAATAATCGTGTTTGGCGAAGGAAAATTGGAAGAAAATATTACCACAATGTGTTAATCAGTAATTAAAATTGACAATGAAGATAGGAGGGAAGTAGCCAAACTGAAAGGAAGAGTGGGGAACTCCAAAACCTTCTTTTTACGTCCCTAAAGCTGCCTGGAAGTGAGTTTTTAAAAATTTAGGTTTTGAAAAAATCCCGGAAAATGTTCTCATACCCCATCTTTTAGCCTAACGCCATTAAAGATGGCCTACACCTGAGTAGGAGTGCAATTTCGAAAAATCATGAGAGTGCTCCCAACGTAACCTCCGAGAAACGACCTCTCAATTAATCATTCATCCTCATTCAAAGTCGAATAAATTTCGTCTTTTGGACTTGAATTTAAAGAAAGCTTCCTGAATTGTCCCGAAACTGTCGTCCTCCAAATATTACCGAACATCCTCAAAAATTTCATTGTTAAGGCTACAATTTAGAAAATTTTTCGGGGGAGAGATCACCAAAACCCTACCCTCCTAACAGTATTAATCAATCGTCCACGATTGCTTTAATTGAATTTCAATTTTGAAAATTTGCCAAGGGAGGACCCCGAATCTCTCCACCCATCATTATATATTATTTCTGTAGCCTGTTTTTGGTTTCTACGCCAGATTTTCCTCAATTCTTGATCGATTTCTTTGATTTACACCTTATTTTAAAGCTTATGGTGCTGGCTACTGACGAAAAATAGACCCACGGGCTAAAAATTGTTTTTTCCAGCCGAAAAACCTATTTTAAAGAACCAGAATGAGGTTTTCGATTAAACTTATAACTTTAATTTGCGCTTTGACCGACAGAGCTGAGTAGCTTGATCGGCAGAGCGTTTTCTTCGTAACCAGGAGATTACGTGTTCGGGCTCACGTCCGGACAATCTGCAACAAAAAAAGTAGAGAAATATCGCGCATTACATGAACACTGAATTAAATGAATAACAACTATGAGGGAATAGAATAAATGAGAAGGAAATGCTCGTTGCTGATATGAAATCATTCAGTGATTTAGTGCTAAATTACTTCGAAATTGCACGTGTTTTTTTTTTTTTTTTCTTTTTTTGAAGCTTTGGCTCTGGAAAGAAAATTAAAGCATAATGTAAGCGAAAATATAAGTAACAGGTTTAAGATTTCAGACTACAATAGAATTGTTTTTTGTTCAAAAAAAAAATAATAAATCGTATATTGAAATATATATTCTTCTAATGAGTTTTTGACTCTTTGTACAAATAAATAAAATACTACCTCAATTTGAAGGGTAAAATATATATTTTTTCTTATTTTTGCAAAAAAACAATTAGCTTATCACATTTTTACTACATTCGAAAAGCTACGCTTAAAAAAGAGCATAGTTCAATTTATTTTGTATTTTAACCCTGTTGTTAAATGATGAACACGTGCTGCCATCTAAGTCATAACTATTCAAGCAGCCTGCGGTAACAAATTGTAAAAATTTTCAAGAATAAAAAAAATGTTTCTTCAATATCTTATCTTATATATTATTCCCTTCTCATTTTAAAACTTATCAGGCTGGCTAATGAAGAAAAATAGACTTACGGTCGAAAAATCAAGTTTTCGAAAACGCCCCTTGCTGTTTCAAAACCTTGATGCTGCCTGTAGTTCTTATGCATTTTTTAAAAGCAAAGTTCTAATGCAGTTTTCCATTTTTTACGTCGCTTTCGGCAAAAAAAAAAAGCCTGTGTGTGTGTTCATATTTTAATAAAGCTTAAAAGCACTGGCTTTAGTTGTTCGGCTAAATTGATAAGTTTTTTTCGGTAGAGCGTTCGGCTATAAACTATCTGAATTTCAGGCAAGTTTGGGCTGTCCGAAAGAATCCTTATATATTATTTCAGCAGCCTGTTTTTGGTTTCTACGCCAGATTTTCCTCAATTCTTGATCGATTTCTTTGATTTACGCCTTATTTTGAAGCTTATGGTGCTGGCTACTGACGAAAAATAGACCCACGGTCTAAAAATTGTTTTTTTTCAGCCGAAAAACCTGTTTTAAAGAACCAGAATGAGGTTTTCGGTCAAACTTATAACTTTAATTTGCGCTATGACCGACAGAGCTGCATAGCTTGATTGGCAGAGCGCTCTCTTCGTAACCAAGAGAATGCGTGTTCGGGCCTACGTCAGACAATTTTTTATTTTTTCTTCTTTTTTTTAAAAAACAAATAGCTCATCACATTTTTACTACATTCGAAAAGCTACGCTTAAAAAAGAGCATGGTTCAATTCATTTTGTATTTTAACCGTGCTGTTAAATGATGAACACGTGCTGCCATCTAAGTTATAACGGTTTAAGCAGCCTGCGATAACAAATTGTAAAAATTTTCAAAAATAAAAACATTTTTCTTCAATATCTTATATTATATATTAATCCCCTCTCATTTTAAAACTTATCAGGCTGGCCAATGACGAAAAAAAGACTTACGGTCGAAAATTCAAGTTTTCGAAATCGCCCTTTGCTGTTTCAAAACCTTGATGCAGCCTGTAGTTCTTGTGCATTTTTTAAAGCAAAGTTCTAATGCAGTTTTCCATTTTTTACGTCGCTTTCGGCAAAAAAAAAAAAAAAGCCTGTGTGTGTGTTCATATTTTAATAAAGCTTAACAGCACTGGACTTACTTGTTCGTTTTAATTGATAAGTTTTTTTTCGGTAGAGCGCTCGGCTATAAACTATCTGAACTTCGGGCAAGCTTGGGCTGTCCGACATAATATCAAATTTATATTAGTATTACGCATTACATGTGCTCATAACATACACACCTAATAAAATAAATGCAGTGGGAATGCTACTTGGTGTTTCGACTCCTTTATGCAGGCTACAGTTATCATTCGGATATGTTGATTGTTAATCGAACTGTGTTCTTTGACTACATCCAGACCACTCAACATAATGTAAGCATAAAAAAGTATTAGATTTACCTAAAGAAATCCTTTTTGTGCAGAAAAACATTTTTATTGTATGCTGAAATGTAGATGTTTCTAATAGCAGTGTTCGACTTTTTGTACAAATGAAAAAATACTACGCCCGATTAAAACTACGAGTTTCACTCAGTAAACCTTTAATTTTTTATTCGCGCGAATACGATATAAAGCATTAAAAGTATTATCAACTTCATTAGCAAGAAATTATTTTCTACTCCTCTGATGTCTGCTGAAAAAAAAAAAAAAAACATTTTGTCTACGTTCGAAAAATTACACTTAAGAACGGACTCAGTTCAACTGGTTTTGGTTT
Organism: Uloborus diversus; assembly: GCF_026930045.1. Lineage (NCBI taxonomy): Eukaryota > Metazoa > Arthropoda > Arachnida > Araneae > Uloboridae > Uloborus > Uloborus diversus. Next base: position 123,945,642 of record NC_072738.1, read on the forward strand.
TGAATTTTAAGTGTTCGATTAAAAGAGAAACATGTGAAGGCATTTAAGCCGTAACGGTTAAAGCAACCTTCTATGTGAAATAGTTCAATATTCAAAGATAAAAACACTTATTTTCAATCAAATTTATTATTTCTCTAGAATGTTTGTTTCAATCGCTACGTGAGATCTTCGTCATTCTTTAATCAAATTCCATGCTTTGCGAATAATTTTAAATCGTATCATGCTGGTTAATGACAAAACACAGATGCATGATCTTATTATTATTATTTTTTTTGGCAAAAAGTTTTTTTGCTGTTTTTTACTACGCATTCCTTCAATCAATAACTTTCGAAAAGGAAGGCGCAATTGCTAGGTTTGTTGGGGTGTCGGGCTGTTAGTTAGAATGGCGCCAATTCGAATACGTGCCAATAAATATCTCTTTAATGTTTCTTTTTTTCCCGTCAGATGCTGAGATGTGCAGGACTGTATTTGCCACAACCTGTTTTTTCACATGCACAATTATTGCTTTTTCACGAGTCACCACTCAGCCACACTTTTAATGACATTTATGTTTGCATTGAAAATATGTACGATTAAAAGGGGAGCTATGATCAAATTATCACAACGTTGTATTTAACGAGGTTTTGTTACTGATGTCTTTAAATTACATGCCTTCTCTTCAGCGCTTACTTTTTTTTCGGTTCTTCTTCATAATGTTCTTCCTTTGAAATTCTTAAAGAGCGAAATGCCTTATGAAACGATTTGAAGCACAGTGCGGAGTTCCGCACGGGTCGACTAGTTAACATTAACAAAAATCTTCTAAAACTGCGGTTTCTACGGATCGAAATGTTTTTCGAGAGAATGCCTCTCTCTCTCTCGCTTTTACTGCTTCAATTACAAAACATTTCTGGTCTCGAGCCCCTTCAAAACTCTCCTCCTTTCATCAAAGGTTGGCTTACATTACGTTTTCGAAGCTCTGATTTCAAGAAACGGTGCACTAAATTTTAACAAAAAAGTCTACAATCGCGTTTTTAAGACTTCAAAATTTCGATGGGGGGGGGGGCGCATCTCTCCTCTCCCCTTAATATCACCATAGATCGTCTAAAGCTGCATTTTTCAATCTACAATTTTCAAAATTTTCCCGGGGGAGAGCCCCCGGACCCCCCCCCCCCCTTTTCGTGTCACAATCAGAAATAATTCACAATTGGGAATATGTGCTTAAAGTTTGCATTTTGAAAAATTATAGAATGATGACCCCGAGTCTCTGCCTCCCTTAACATTACCATAGATCGTCTAAAGCTGTGTTTTTCAAATAAAAGTCTTAAAAATTCCCGAGGGAGAGCCCCTGGACAGGCTATCCTGGAACTCCTCTCCCCTTCCTCCCAAACTTAAAATATAGTTTCAAACTGCGTTTTTATGTCTTCAAATTGCGAAATAATGCAAGAAGTTAGCCCTCCAACACCCCCTAATTCGGACCCAGATAGCATGCTCACTTGCGGCAAGTTTGACTTTTTCTTGATATTATCTTGTTGTGTCAAACTTGACGTGACTGGTTTTCGGCAGACTTTCAGCAAGTTGGGCGGCACCACCATAAGCTACTCTTGCAAACGCTTGTTTCATGGACACTTGTTTCAATCCGGACACCCAGCGCATGCGCGTTAATATGTAGTCTACGGTTCGGCGCCAAACACGGAGCAGCAAGCGAAGCAGGGAGCCATGATGGATTGACGAAGTAAGCTGCACGTTGAAACAGCAGAGAAAAGGTATTTATCAGTTTAATATTTATTCAAATGCAATTTTCTTTAAATTGTGATTCAGAAGAATGCATTGGTGTTTATATTTTTTTACTATTACGATTCGCGTCAAAGCATTTCTTTGTAGCGTAGCACATGTTTCAAGCTCAATGTTAAGCTTTTTAAACTTGATGTTTATGAATAATTTTGAATATATGCATACAGAATGGCTTAAATACAGTTGGTAACAATTTTTATTTGACAGATTTTATCAAACCGTATGTTTTAATTCGATCGATTGTCAATGTCTTAAAAGGTCAAAATAAACATTCAAACTCTATCTCAAATATACCTTAGTCCTTTTTTTTTTTTTTTTTTTACGTTGTGTTGGCATTGAATCCTTTCTTTAAATTAATAGTTGATTACTTCATGCAAATAAAATGAAAATCATTCCTAAAACAAAATCAAATCAATAAGTATAGTTAATGGGAAACTTTGTTTATCTGCAATTTGCATAACTGATAACTTAACATCTGACCATCTGAGAATGTTCTCTTACATTAAAATTAAGTGGAATGTGATAATATTACAAAGTGACAGTTTGAATTTTTTTGTACTATGGTGATATACTACATAGTCTATTCCTGTCAAGAAAAAAATACCTCTGAAAACCAAAGCATATGATAATACAAGCAATTTTCCAAAATTGATACTCAAATTGTAATGTTTTGTTGTAAGTCGAAAATTATTTTTGGTGTTATTAAATCATAACGTTCTTGTAATTAACGTTTGAAATATTAATTGGGAACTCCACTCCAAATATTCTGTGCAGTATTTATTTAATATTCTGCTCATTTGTATTTTTAATATTTTTCACAATTAGTCAAGTGCATGCATAGCAAAGTGAAATAATTCATTTCGTTTACTTATTCAGTCATTTACCAAATCACTTACGTATTCATCAATTAGCTAATTTTTCCTAAATTTAATAATTCACTCTTTCACTTATTTTCTTATGCATTCTCTCTTTTTTTCACTCATTTATTTTCTTTGTATCAATTAATGAATTAATTTATTTATTAGTTTATTGTTTCCTTATCTTTTCATTTAGTTAATTATTTATTTGATCATTATTTTGTTCGAAAAAATTTCTCACAATCAAATAGAAAATATTTCATTCTTCGCTTTGTCCCATGAAAAAAAAAACGGGATAAACTTCTACTTTTTCTCGAAGGCTAAATTTTACTGCCAATAATAAAAAATGTTTTAACACAAGTTTTATTTTATGTGTAATGTTATTTCTTTATATATTGTAATTTTCATGACAAATTTCCTATTTGTTCATTTTGAAAAAGCTCAGTCATCTTAACCATTTCGCTTTGCCCCACATTCCCCTACTATTTATTTTAACTTTTATTTTATGTTTTATATTGAAACAGTTCTTGAATCAGGTGTAATTTTTTGTCTAATTTATGCTATACGACAAATTCAAATATTTTTAGTATTATAAAATTGAAAAAAAAAAAAAAAAAAAACTGGGTATTTAAAATTTTTTATTCCGACATGTTTTTTTTTTTTTTTTTTTTTTTTACAAACGTTCCCAGCAGGGCATGTTAAAATTTTTAAGAATTTTGTAGCCCTGACCTATTATTGTATATTTAAATTTGTTAAAATTCTACTTTAACTTCTACTCTTGCTAAACTTATTTAAGGTACCGTGGAGTCTCGAAAATCAGATGTAGTTGGGGCTCATGCCTCCTTGGATTACAACGTAGCGAAATATTTCAATTTTCAGATGTTAATGAAAATCATTTCATTCTAACTAAAAATGTAACTAAAAACATTAAGCACCTCAAATAGAGCAGAACTTTTAAGACTCTTTTGTATTTTGAATATTCGGTTTGTCTGCTGAATAGGCAGTGTACTGAATACTTAGTGTATCACTAAAGCGTTAGTTTTGCTTCAATCTATATATTAAATAAAATTCATAATTTTGTTAATTTGTTGTTAATTGTATTCCTCTTTAGTCTTTTCCTGAATACCTGGTAAATTTATCGATTTTACCACCCTGGCAGTGCCGACAAAAGGCTGTGTCAGCTTTGTCGGAAATTAGCCACCCGTTCTTTAAAGGGCTTGGAATCGCAGTAGACAAATTTAACAAGCTAAATGGGGGGACGGGGGCCTGGTGATAAAACCGGTAAGTGGATTGCCTTAGCTCATGGCTGCCCTGCACCCTGGATCAATCGTACCTTTTTTTTAGTAAAAGCTTTTAGACAGAATTACTACGAATATACTATTTGTTCTTCTCATTGAAGAAGTATTTTACATCAAATTAAATGTATGATCTTTTGTGAAATATTGATTATAAGCATTTCAAATGAATGTGTTTTTTTTACCAGACTCCTGTCTTCAATCCCAATTTTCAAAATATTGGTGTATATATCATTCAGTATAAATTTTGCATGAAGTAAAACACAGCCATTATTGTTATCAGGGACCCTCTCAGTTTTATGATAGGAACTTCAAATTTTACTGACTGGTGAAATATGGTTATTCACACTTGGAGGGGGGGAGACTTGTGAACATGGCATGTTTTACATAACATTAATCTTGAAAAAATCTCAAATAATAGCAGTCCCAGTACTCAATCTCTTGGAAAACATTTGGAACAATGAGATATATGTTTCTCTGGTCGAAACTTCTTCATTTGAGCAGCTGTTTTATGTAATTTCATCGTTTTCTTTTACTTGGGAAAATATATTTTAAATTGTTTAGTCAAACTTCATTATTGCAAATCGTTATATTGTTTAAAATGTAATGCATGTCCTGCATTTTTTAATCATGTTCATATGTGTCCCAGGCCTGATTATGTTCTCCCCAAAAAGGCACATATAAGCAATTAAAGACATTTTTAAAAAAAAGTCCATGACACAAAGAAAAGGCTACCTATTAAATCTTGGAGATATTTTGGTGCTGCGAAATTGATAATATTTTTTTTGAAAAAAAAAAATGTAAAAAATTGTTCAATGTGTCCTTTTCCCTACAGCTAATGAAGAGGAATATTTGGGTATTTAAAAACTTGTAATTATATCTCCAGGTTTGTCGAATCATCAGCTAAAATTTGCTGAATATGGGATTTTGACTAATACCTCCCTTCGTGGCATTCTGATTTTTATAAATCTATGTAGTTTTCTCGTGGCAAAACTTCAGTAAGATGCAATGCACATATAATGACATACTTATGTGTTCAGTTTTTAATTGTTTTGATTTTGTTCTTGCTTTTGTAATCAAGTATTAATTCTACTTTTTCCTCCTTTTTTCGAAAATATCCTACTTTTCGACACTGAAAATGTTCTATGAGCTCTAAATTTCATGCCATCTTTCTAGACATGTTTGTTGCACAGCATGATTTACATTTGCACTGATTATTGTTAACTATTTTGAGAAGCTGTTTTAAAGAAATGGTTTAAAATTTAAAAACATTTCTTTGAGATCTCTATACCAAAAAAAAGGGGAAAAACATAACTTTTGTGTTTAACACGAGGCTTGAAATATACCTGTGCAGAATGATTATTCTGATAATTATTGTAGGATTTTTTACCTTTATCGAAACAAAGTTTGCTTGAATAATTTCTTTTTTGCCTGTGGATTGCCAGATGATTTCATATGTTTAATATGGCTTTATTTCGGAATTCAAATTAAATTGAATATATAGCTTAACTGTAACTTAGTTTAGCTTCTAGCAATAACTTGTTTTTATTATTCAAAATATTAGTTCCATTAATAATATTTGTCTCCAATTTTAAAACTAGTTATATTTCCATAAAATAATTTTAGTCGACAATTTCAAAATAGTATTCTTGTTTGTTGACTTTACTTTGAGCTCTGGTTAAATGTATTAGCAAATATAGCATGTCCTGTTGTTTATTCTTATGTTTTTTTTTTATAGCTGCTTGTCAAAGGGTGTATAAGGATATATGGCAGCTGGCATCAAGAAATAATGTGAGTTTTTGAGTACAACATTTTTATTTTTATTAATAAACTTCATACATAGGATTTTTTAAAGCTGGGTTGTCAGGTTTTTGACTAGTAACAGTCTTTCACAGTGTAAACTTGCACCTCTAGTCAAAAATGTTTACCATATCTTAGTAACCGCAACCAATCATATTTCCCAAGTTTTATTGAATGGCTTTATATAAAGTATTCAGCAGCAGAATAATTACTTCCCCTCTTATTTGCTTTCAAGGTAAATATTCATTTTCAATTTACTTTTAGGGGTCAAATAGGTGTGCATAGATAATACTTAAATGTAATTAATGTTTGGCAAAAAACACTTAGAGGTAAAAATGATTGTTTTTTTTAAATAAGTGCATTAATTATAAATACTTTTATGTTAATTGGACTGACTAGATAGTAAATAATTGCAAATAACATTAAAAAAGAATATCATGCACTTGTATATGAGGTTAGCTCTTTTTGAAAATCTTATATATACATCCCATTTACAATGTAAGCTATATTAATGCATTTCGGCTATGTCAAATATATATGCCAGCTTGAATTTTTAAAGAAAAGGGGGGAAAACACAAAAATTTTTGAGTATGCATTGAAAATCAGATTTTAAACTTGTCATTTCATTTTACTTCCTATCAAGTTTAGACCAACCAATTACCCATTTAAAATTTCAGCAGGATTTATGACAGCTATTGCAAGGTTTTAATTTGTATGTTATTTCAGTAAGCTTTTGTTCGCAAGCAAATTTGAACGATTGGAGTTTTTTAGTTTAAACCGGTATTGTATTTCTGTCATGTTTACAAACCTAAGCTTGTTTGGAAGTAATAAATCCTACAATTTGTGTGGGGGAATGCTACAAGTAGGTGTTGACAAGTCAGGATTTTTGCTTTGAGGAAAACTCACCAAATTAATTTTTTTTATTATTTATGGGGAATGTGAAGGCTATATTATGCTATTAAACTATCATTTCTAAATTTTACTTAAAACTAAGTATGTCTTCTTTCAATCAAAGATTTTCAACAAACGTGAAATATTCAGTACTAGTGGTACCTGCACAGCTTTGCCCGTAATAGAAAAATTAAGATCTTTTGGTTCGCCTGTATATTTACAAATAATATATGGTGAATTTTCTCGCCAGTTGTACCCATGTTACGGTTTTACGTTATGATAATTTCGTATCTCACCAATGGGCTTGTGCCCATGTTACGGTTCCATGTTATGATAATTTCGTAATTTACTCGTTTATCTTACGAAAATTTTGTTCTAGAAATTGGAATAGAAAAAGAACCACATCGAATTTTCGAAAAATCGCTTCGAGGTGCACATCCCCATGCTACAAACTAACTTTGCCAAATTTCATGAAAATCGGCCGAACGGTCTAGGCGCTATGCCCGTCACAGAGATCCTGGCAGGCAGAGGAACTTTCAGCTTTATTATTAGTAAAGATTTTTTAAGTTTGCAGATACAGTGAAACCTGTGTAAGTTGACCACCTGCGGTGCACTACTTTAATGGTCAACTTACAGAGTTTGATTTATATGATAAGGGCTAATTCTGTGCGTGAAAAAAGCGGTCAACTTAAGACAGGTGGTAAACTTACAAGGGTGGTCAACTTCACAGGTTTTACTGTACCTACTTTTAGTTATTCTCTTAGGTGTTTTGTTAGGTACTTGGTGCTTGGTTAGGTTCTTTCATACATAATTTTCATCATGCTCACCAGCAATTCCATCAATGTTGAACTTAATTTTTATTATTATTTTCATACTTTAGCTGAATTAAATTTTGAACTTCCATATGAGACAGTGAGATTGCATAACTCCATAGCTCTGCAAAAAAAGTTATTTTGCTCCGCATTTCACAGTCGAGGGTTCAAAAGCATGAGGCATGACATAGCGCTTAAAACTGCCTTATTAAGTAAAAAATAATTATTTTTATGCTAGTGTTTAAAATGATTATTGTAGCTCAAAAATAATTTTAGATAAGTGTTTTTGAGATTTAAAGTTAGTTTTTTGTTGAATTTTATGCAAAATACCGAGCTGCTCCTCAAATTCACCACAGATCAGGGTTGAGTTTTGGACTGTCTAAAACTGGTTTCGGACAGAACAGGCGGTTTTTACCGTCCAAAAATACACTAATCTGTCAAAGTATGCTAAAGCTAAAAGTGTAATCAAATCAACTCATATTTACTGCAATATTAATCATGCATAAATAATAATAAGTTTTAATTAATGAGTATTTGTATTTTCTCTGAAAGGTTCATTAATAAATATTTTACTTAAACAAATTGCCCATAACTCTATTATGCAAAAACTTTCTTAGTAACAGTTGGTAGAGTTATGAAAAGAAATTCACTGCACTACCAAGACAACTAGTTTCAGTTCCATTTATAACTCAGAAAAAAGTTATTAAATGTAATTTTTTGGTGGAAAAAAAAGAATATTTTTTTAATGGTTTTTGCGTTCAAGTTTTACATGATATTTTAACATTTTTTTTACGATAGATTAAAGAATATTAAATTGATTAAATACATTCACTAAAATTTTAAAACTTGTGCATTTTTTTTTAAATTTGTATTTTAATATAATATACATTCTGTAACTATTTATTGCATTTCAGTCAATTATTGAACTATATTTTGAACACTTTCTTTTACACACGTGCATAAATGCCAAAAAGTTTGGTTACTATTATGAAACAAAAAAAAGTGTACAATTTGGAATGTTTAATGATGAATTCAACTTCTATGTAACTAGATTAGAATTAGCTGTATCATTCAGTTACATATATTTTTCTACTTGAATGTTCACCATTGAATGAATATTCAATATAAAACATAACTTTGATGCATTTTGTTCTGTTTTTGATATTTTCTCACAAAATAGTTTCTCAAAAAATGTAGTTTTGGAAAGGACGGTAAAAACCGTGGCTTTTGCTGTTGTGTCTAAAATCTTGCCAACCCTGCTACAGATGCTTGTCAAATTGTTTCTCCAAGGTTGGCAATCCTAACCCTGGAAGGTGCTGCTGTACAGCATGACTTTAAAAGAAATCAATGTTAGTCCACTTAGGACGTTATCTTTAAAGTCATTTTATTCAAAACTTGCATATGTCCACTTACATCCCTTCGCTTCTCACTGCTTCATATGATGTACTTTTAAAAGAAGCTTCGCACTGTTTATATTTGCTATCATCTGAAAAATTATATTTTGGTACTGGGATTTTAAACTATTCATAATAGCTGAGGCTTGTTCATTCTATTGAAGGCTTAATCTGCTTTGCGCCCAGAGTTTGGGGATCTGTAAATCAGTTCCTGATCTTGTAAAAATGATCGCTTATGTTAATGCCACAGGACCATAATGTTTTAACGGGTCTAGTTTGCATTTCAGTGCTATCGATTATTTTTGCATTAAATAGTTTTGAAAATACAAGGCTAATTTTTCTTTTAAAACATGTTTCAAAAGTGAAAACGTCTCCAAAAGTAATAAAACTTACCAGCAAAGATTCTTCTTCATTTTTAATAGAAGTAAAAAACAGAAATTGTGTGGTAACAAAAGCTCTCCATTGAAAAAAGATTTGAAAATAAATGCAAATATAGCATTAAAAATATATTTCTCTTTAAGTTAACATTAGCAATTGGTGGTTTTCAAGTAGCCCCTTTAATGCGAGTAGGGTTCATAACTGGGGAACTATAGTTTATGCCTGTCTTTAATACTACTGTTAGCAGAATTCTTTAATGAAAGTAAAACTTACAATTTTTCTACAATGCTTTTTTTTTTATTTTAGGACACAAAGACATGAAGAAAAGTGTGAAGAATCGATGTATTATAATATTCTGTAAATACTGTTGGACAATTTGTTTGTAATTATTGTTAATAAACAGTCTGTATTGATTTATTATAACTGTCTTTTTAAATTTATTTTGTGTTTGCTGAGAATAGAGTTACTACAAAACTGAAAAGTCTCCCTAGAGTAAAAGTTTATTTAATTGATGCTTGTGCCATATTTGTATATCATAGAAAAAAAAAACGTCCAAAAAATAATTTACTAGTAATTTATTCTCCATATAATTTAGTTTGAATTGTACATTTTAACAAGTATATTTTATTAAAATAATATCAAAAATTAACATTTCTGGAGAAGTCTACTGTATCAATTCAATGTTATTCGGTGCAACTTGTACAATTTGACCTATACCTAACTTCCTGTGCTCAAATTTGTTAGAAGGTCGCTATGAGACCGTGAACTAAATGCCAATTCAATATCCAAAAACAAACAAATTAATTTATTTAATAATAATATAATGTTACGTTGAATTTGGGATTTGTTTTGTGTTCATCTGCTTGATAATGAACTGTTCTTCATAAAATTAGATGAATGTATGATCACAGATTAGCAAACTTTTTACCCCTGAATCAGATCCTACATAGTAAATAATAAAGTTAAAAAAAAGTCTTCAAATTTACTTGCAAATTGGGTTTAAATTTACATTCACCTGTATATAATTAACATTGTATTTACAGCATTCGATGAATACATGAGAATTTTTGTTAAAGAAAAATGAAATGCCCTATTAAAATTTTAATTGGTAAATAAAGCTAGTACAGTGAAACCTGTATAAGTTGACCACCTGCGGTGCATTACTTTAGTTGTCAACTTACAAAGGTAGATTTATATGATAAGGGCCAATTCCGTGCCTGAAAAAAGCGTTCAACTTAGACAGGTGGTCAACTTCACAGGTTTTACTGTATTACATTGTGTAAATTGGGATATAAAATTTTGAAAAGGTTTTAATCCTTTGTTAAAAAACAAGTGAGAATTTGTTTAGAGAAAAACTTTTTATAAAATTAGCAATAGTTTAGCTTTGCGTTATAATTTCTGCAAATTTTCTGAAAACATAAAAGTTTTGTTGTATCAAATTTTCATGAATCAGATCAAAGGTACTGTAAACTTATTGCAAACTATTAAAAACTTCTCTTGGATGCATAACATAAATATTCGTTGTTTAATTTAATTATATTTTTATAGGTGTAAAATATTTTTCTACAGTTATTGCTAAAACTAAAATAATTGTTTGCTAGAAACACTACTAATTTTGAGACCTGATTTTTTTCAAAGGAGTGTAGTATTATAAATTCAAATTTTTAATACAATAAAGATTGTTCGATTACAAATATTTCTGCAATGAATGCAATAAAAGTATGTTCTAGTTTGCAGTGGGTTCACAATACTTTTTGTTAAAAAAATGGCTACTTATTCACTAATTTGTGGAAAATTTGGTACAACAAACTTTTCTATTAGTTTGCAGAATTTGATGCACCTAAGCAAATTTGCAATGAACCTGCAACAATTTGATATGACTTACAGGACAAACTTGCTGCAAGTTCAGTTCGTGGGGACTACAAGGCTTGCATCAGACTTGCAGACTTGTCGCATCCATTTTGATGCAAGTTTGCAGAATTGCAAAGCAAGTTTGCTGCAAGCAAAAGAATGCTATGCAAATTTGATATGAACTGGTAGCAAATTTGATATGACAAAGCTCAGTTTGAAGCAAACTTGTCACAGCAAAGCTTCACTTGCTTTGAACTTGCAGCAAGTTTGATACCACAAAAATGACTTTCCTACTGGTTTGCAACGAACTTGCAGCAAACTTGATAAGACTTGCAGGACAAACTTGCTGCAAGTTCACTTCGTGGGGAAAGCAAGGCTTGCATAAGCTTGCATCTCGTTTGCATCTGACTTGCAGACTTGTCTCATCCAATTTGATGCAAGTTTGCAGAATTGCAAAGCAAATTTGTTGCAAGTTTGCTGCAAGCAAAAAATGCTATCTGGGGATTGAATATTATCCTTACGATTATTTATATTACTAGTCTAGTAATATGACTATCCCTGCTAAACCAGGAGCCAAATCTTCTCTCTCTCTCTCTGCACATTCGAACATTCATTTGAAAAAAAATTAAGGGGCTGCCAAAAGCGTCCCCCAGTTTTTTGAAATAGCGACGGCCCTGGTACTCTTCCCAAAATTTAATGACCGTGTTTCTTTTTCAATGAAAGGAGCATCACAGACGGCATGGAGTTGGTGTCCTTTTCAAAGCTGGATCAGAAGATTTGATTTCTTTTCAATATCTCATAAATTTTCTGGAAGTAGCACAATTCTGCATTATGAATACGTGTGAAGGTGATGAGAGAGAGGGAGGTCAAAAATGTTTTATTGTTTGTAATAATTCTGACCAGAATGCTCTAGTCTTTCATTAATTCATTTGCACCTTGACAATCGTTAAGAACTAGTTTTGAAGTCCCTCCAATCGACAATTAATATATTTTCTTCATTAACTAGCTTAAGCTTATGAAGAATTTTTCTCTTATTTCACTTTACTCCCATCTTCTCTACCATTTTTAAACTGATTGTTTCAATTTATCATTAGATGATTTTTATTAAAACTTTCAGTGATATTGGTTTTCGCTGATGGAAGTGGAACAGTCTGTTCTTAAGGTGTCTAAATTATTTTTCGTAAATCATATTTACTTTCTTCCATATCTGATATATATAGAAGGATATTTGATTCGTTAAAATTCTCGAGTTATGATTTTCGATGTGTGCAGAATAGCTGAACCCATTTTTGAGGATTTCCCAAAAATATTTGTCATGGTATGTGAGATCCATCTTTTTTGGCTATGCGACTTCAATTTTGGAAAACTTCCAGGAGAGCGCCCCCACTGAAACGCCAGAATTACACCCTCTCTATCATCAAGAGTCATCTAAAACTGTGTTTCTAGTAATGCAATTCTGAAAAATTTATAGGAGAGAGTCCTTAATTCCCCCTTCTTCCCTTAACACAATCAAAGACAAGCCTAGAATTGCGTTCTTGGAATATCAATTTCAAAAAATTGCAGGGGGAATGGCACCGAAATTCACCGTCCACTAACATTATCAAGATATATCAAAACTGCTACAAGTTTGGAAATTTAAGTGGAGCACCCCTCTCCTTCCTCCCCACTCTCGCCAACATTATTAAAAAGACATCTTAAATTTGGTTTTTAGGGCTTCAATATCGAGAAAATTCCGGGAGAGTATCCGAAAACTCTTTTTCTTAACGTCACAAAGGTCGGCTACAATTGCGATTTTAGAACTTCAATTTCAGAAAACTGCTTGCCCCCCAACCATAGATAACGTTTTTAGGACTTTAATTTTGAAAATTTTCTAGGGGCGAGCCCTAGGATCTGGTGTAGCAAAATTCAGGGGTAGCAAAAACTTGTTTACTCAAGGTCCACGTTTTAAAATTACGGAAGGCAGGGCGGGTCAACAATCCAACAACATTTCAACCCCCCCCCTTTCCCGTGAGTTTGACTGGAAATTAACACTCTAAAAACAGTTATGTTTAACGCAATTCGAAAGCGAAAAATTTTTTTGGGGGGGATGGGCACCCCTGGCCGCGCCTGCAGAGGACGGTGGGCAGTGGTGCTGCAGAGGCCCCTGCCCCAAGCTGAAAAAGGAACCACAACGCCAAGGACGGTCAAGTGAGAACAATAAGCAATCGTGATTGCTCAATAAAAACTAACCTGGAAACACTTTTTTGAAAAATGTTGCTTGCACTCGCAAAAAAAATTTTTTTAAACTTTTTTTTTTATGACTAAGTGCTATGATCTAGAAGACATTTCCACGAATCCCAAATATGTGCAAAACCAATCACTGTGATGAAATTTAACATGATCTGTGCAAAAAAGTTTGAAAACTTGATCCACATTTCAGTTTTAGGGGGGTGACCCACTTACCCCAGTGATCCACTTTCCCCGACCAACCCTAATACAAATTAAATTTTATGGAAGGTTGATGTAATTTTTTAAAATTAAGTATATTTTAGAAACGAATGCGAAGGGGGACACGCCAAAGCAGCGACTTCCTGGTTCAGAAAGTTTTGTAGAAGAAATAAATGAGTTTTAATAAGAATGGAATAACATCAGAAAAGTTATTTCTAACTATGAAAAGAAAAAAAAAATTCTATGTCAAATAATCCTTGTGTTCGCTCCTAAACATAATATTGTTAGGATTTTGGAGAATCACCCAACTGTGAACGTATTTTGTAAAACCACGTGACAGCAGGAAAATGTTAAAATATTTGTCTCAAGATGGAATATTGGTTATCTAATGCATATGTGGAAAAGCTGTTTCTTGATTAAAGTGTATCTAAAATATTCTAGAACAACTCTTGAAAGTATTTGTTTATTTTTTCCCAATATAAGTTATGTTATCTGAGAAAAAGATACAAATGTATCTAAGCCTTAAAATTCCGAAACAGCTGTTGCAAGTAAGAAGAAGAGCAAGTTGGCCGGTAAGTAACGAACTATGCGCATGCGCACCGTTTTACAATGTGCGTTTCGTTTATCGTCTGCACAAGAAACGTGATCGTTGTTCGATGATAAAGTTGTGTTTGCTGCGTTCGGATGGATGAGGGAGCTATGTTGGAAACGAGAGG